>NC_057800.1:451723816-451736235 GCF_018294505.1 Triticum aestivum
GGCGATGGCGTCGGCCATGGTGTGGGAGAGCGAGGGAGAGGAGCTGGAGAGGAGAGGGGGTGTCTGGGGGGTTCGGGGGAGAGGGGGAAGCCGATTCACGGCATTAGCCGAGCGAGGGAGGCGGCGAGGCGGCGAGCAGGTGCGTGGCACCCATGCGGTGCTCGCCGTCGAGCACCTGCCTGCCTACCTGGCCGGCAAGCAGCTCGCTGGCGCGGTGCTGGGCTGGGCCGGCAGGTGGGCCGGGTGCTGGCCGCCAGGTAAGCTTTTCCATTTTTTTCTGTTTTCTGTTTTCTTTTTTTAATACTTCTGCAACTTTGTTGAATTAAATAAAATACTTAGGCTACTCCTAAAATCACCAAACTACTCCTGGTCCATAGTTGGATTATTTCCAACATGAAACATTTTAGTTTGGAGTTATTTGAGCATTTAAATATTTTATATAATTTTAAATGCCCAAATTCAAATATTTATGATTTAATTCAAAAACCCTAAGATGGCCTAGGAAAATGTGCACCACTTTTGGCAGAGGTTCTAAACCAAGACAAAAATGATGGGCATTTTAGAAGGGCATTTCAGGTTCATTGAAAAAGTTTTTAGTAAACCCTAATTGGTTTCAGAGGGGACCGGGGGTTCTGTCATCCCCATTTCAGGTTTCTGATGAAAGAGTAAACATGATGCAACACTCTAATGCATGGCTAACTAGGATGTGACAACTCACCCCCACTCAAAAGAATCTCGTCCCGAGATTTGGGTTCTTCCGGAAAGAAGGCGGGATACTCAAGTCGAAGACGATCCTCCCTTTCCCAAGTTGCTTCATCCTCAGAATGGTGCGACCATTGAACCTTGAGAAACTTGATATTATGACGTCGAGTGGTACGCTCGGCCTGATCGAGGATACGAATGGGGTACTCTCGATATGTAAGATTATCTTGGAGATCAAGCGTTTCGTGGTCCACTCCACGGATAGGATCCGAGAAGCAACGCCTGCGTTGAGAAACGTGGAAGACATCGTGGACTCTGGAGAGGTGCGGAGGTAGTTCCAACTGGTAGGCAACTTCTCCTCGTTTGGCGAGAATGCGAAAAGGTCCAATGTAACGAGGAGCCAATTTACCTTTGATACCGAAACGATGGGTTCCCTTTAGAGGGGTAACCCGAAGGTAAGCCTTCTCATCAATCTCGAAAGTCATAGCCTTATGTTTTCGGTCATATTGACTCTTCTGACGGGATTGGGCTGTTTTCAACTTTTCACGAACGATGCGAACTTGCTCTTCTGCTTCCTGAATCATATCCGGGCCAAAGAATTGCCTTTCCCCGGTTTCTGACCAGTTAAGGGGTGTTCGACACCGTCGTCCATAGAGAACTTCAAAAGGGGCTTTCCCCAAGCTAGATTGATAGCTGTTGTTGTAAGCGAATTCGGCAAATGAAAGGCACTTCTCCCAATCCATTCCGAATGAGATAACAGAGGCTCGAAGCATGTCTTCTAGAATCTGGTTGACGCGTTCCACTTGACCACTCGACTGAGGGTGGAAAGCGGTGCTAAAGGAGAGACGGGTTCCCATAGCATTTTGGAAACTTTCCCAAAATCGAGAGGTGAAAAGACTTCCTCGATCCGAATTAATTTCCAAAGGAACACCATGGAGAGACACTATCCGGGAGATGTATAAGTCTGCCAATTGACTAGCGGTTATACTCTCACGAACAGGTAGGAAATGGGCTACTTTGGAAAGACGATCGACAACGACGAAGATAGCATTATTCCCTCTCTTGGTCCTGGGAAAACCGGTAATGAAATCCATACCAATTTTATCCCATTTCCATTCAGGAATAGCTAAGGGTTGAAGGGTGCCAGTAGGCCGTTGATGCTCTGCTTTTACACGACGACAGACGTCGCAATTAGCGATATACTAAGCAATTTCTCTCTTCATCCTAGTCCACCAGAACCTCTGGCGTAGGTCCTGATACATCTTAGTACTACCGGGATGAATGGTGAGAGGAGATTCATGAGCCTCCTTAAGGATCAATCGCCTCAGGTTTCACACTTTGGGAACCACTAGTCGATTCCCGAAGTATACGACCCCTTGATCATTAATGGAGAAACAATTCGCAATTCCTTTCTTGATGTTTCTCTTGATGCGGGAAATTCCCGGATCTACCTTCTGTGCTTTGGTGATCTGATCCGTAAGGGTAGGGTTTGCCATCAAGGTGGAAAGGAAACCTTGAGGAACAATGTGAAGGTTAAGCTTCCGAAATTCCTCATGGAGAAGCGGTTGACTTTGTTGTAACATCAGGTTGTTACAATAAGATTTACGACTTAGCGCATCAGCCATGACGTTGGCTTTCCCTGGGGTGTAAGTTATTCCTAAGTCGAAATTTGTGATCAACTCGACCCAACGTCTTTGCCTGAGATTCAAATCCGGTTGGGTGAAGATGTACTTCAGACTTTGGTGATCAGTGAATATTTCACAATGATTACCGAGGAGGTAATGTCGCCAGGTTTTAAGTGCATAGACTACAGCTGCAAGCTCTAAATCATGAGTAGGATAATTCTCCTCATGTGGGTGCAATTGCCGTGAAGCATAAGCAATTACGTGTCGATCTTGCATGAGAATACAGCCTAGTCCTTGTCGCGAGGCGTCGCAGTAGATAACAAAGTCCTTAGAGAAGTCTAGTGGTACCAGTACGGGAGCAGAGGTCAGGCGTCTTTTCAGTTCCTGAAAGCTGTGCTCACATTGTGGAGTCCATTCGAACTTCTTATCTTTCTTGAGGAGTTCGGTTAGAGGTTTAGCAACTTTGGAGAAGTTTTCGACAAAGCGACGGCAATAGCTCGCTAAGCCCAGAAAACTCCGAACTTGCTTGACCGATTCAGGTGGAGTCCAATTAAGGACGGCTTGAACTCGCTCAGGGTTAACAGCAATACCTTTACCAGATATTACATGACCCAAATAGGTCACTTCTGACAACCAAAATTCACATTTAGAGAATTTGGCATAAAGACGATGCTCTCGAAGTTTCTTCAACACTAGCCTTAGATGTTCGGCATGTTCCTCCTCGTTCTTGGAGTAGAGGAGTATATCATCGAGATAAACTACGACGAATTTATCCAAATACTCCATGAAGATTGAGTTCATTAACCGAGAAAAGGTGGCTGGAGCGTTGGTTAAACCGAAGGACATGACGGTGTACTCGTATTGGCCATAACGAGTAACAAAGGCCGTTTTAGGAATGTCCCCGTTTCTGATTTTGATTTGATGGTAGCCCAACCTCAAATCCATCTTGGAGAAGACTGAGGATCCAGCGAGCTGATCATACAGGTCGTTGATCCTGGGGAGCGGATATTTGTTCTTGATTGTGACCAAATTGACAGGTCGATAATCTACAACCATCCGGTCCGTACCATCCTTCTTCTTAACGAAGAGGACGGGGCAAGCCCACGGAGATGAACTAGGTCGAATGAAACCCTTTTTCAAGGACTCATCGAGTTGTTTCTTAAGCTCGGCTAGTTCTAGTGGTGCCATCTTATAGGGTCTTCTAGCAATCGGAACGGTTCCTGGAATGAGGTCTATTACGAACTCAACATCCCGGTCAGGTGGAACACCTGGCAATTCCTCTGGGAAAACATCCGGGAAGTCACGGACTACCGGAATGTCCTCGAGGTCTGGCAAAGGGCTGGCGTTAAGAGAATATAATTGTCACTTGGCTAATCGGGTCAAGACATTGACTATCTTCCCCGAAGGATGAGTGAGTTGAACAGTCCTAGAGAAGCAATCAATTTTGGCATGATGAGCTGACATCCAGTCCATACCCAAAATGATATTAATATCTGAAAATTTAAGGGCTATCAAAGATGCGAGGAAAACAAGTCTGTCGACTTGGATTTCATTTCCATGGCTTACTCTAGAAGTTTGCCACTTGGATCCTGGAGTTTGAATTACCATAGAGGTTGGCATATCACCGAATGCGATGTTATGCAAGCGAGCATAATTTTCGGATATAAAAGAATGAGAGGCTCATGTATCGAAAAGAATAGATGCCGGGTGGCAATTAACAAGGAGCGTACCGAGAACAACGTTGGGATCCTCTTGGGCTTCTTCGGCAGAGATACAGTTGACATGGCCACGTGTAGCGGTGGCCGGCTTGGCGTGGAACACTTTCCCTGTCGGCTTGCCACGGCCAACAGCTTTAGCAGATTGGTTGGGGTTGGTCTGGGGACACTCACGCATATAGTGACCAGATTCCCCACACTTGAAACAGGTCACGAAACTGGTACGTGGAGGAGCATTGTTGGTTGGACCACCATAGGGCTTGACTGGTGCAGACTGTTGAACGGGGCGAGGCGCCTGGAAGGATGGCCTCGGTGTGAACCTGGGTGGCAGGGCAGTGTTGGGCACCCACACGCGGCGCTTCTGAGGACCAGCACCGGATGAGGAACCCATGTCACGGCCATGCTTGCATGTTGTGTCATAATCAGTCTGACCAGTTTCAGCACTGATGGCCTTGTTAACAAGTTTCTGAAAGGATGTGCACTCATGCAGACGGAGGTCGCGGCGAAGCTCAGGACTAAGCCCCTTACGGAACCTTGCTTGCTTCTTGGCATCGGTAGAAACTTCCTCAGTGGCATATCGTGCGAGGTTACCAAACTCCCTGCTGTAAGCATCCACAGAGAGTCGGCCCTGAGTGAAACTGCAAAATTCCTCACGTTTACGGTCCATGAGACCCTCCGGAATGTGATGTTCACGGAAAGCCTCGCTGAATTCAGCCCAAGTAGTGACATGGCCCGCTGGACGCATAGCTCCATAATTCTCCCACCATAGACTAGCGGGGCCTTCAAGATGATATGCAGCAAAGGTAACCTTGTCAGCCTCAGCTACTAGCGCGGAACGCAGCTTGTGAGAGATACTGCGAAGCCAGTCATCAGCGTCGAGAGGCTCGACGGAGTGGTGGAACGTGGGTGGATGTAATTTGATAAAATCACTGAGTGACACCACGTTAGTCCTCTGATGGTGTGCTGTGTTCTGTTCAATACGCTCCAACAAACAGTTGGTCTCCCGCTTGTTTCTTTCGGCTTCCATCATAACCTCGGCTAGGGAAGGAGGATGAGGCAGATTTGCATTCCTGACTTCACTGCCTTCGGCCTGCTCTTGAGGAGCAGGGTTAGTGCGCGTGTTGACCATCCTAGGTAAACAAGACAATGATTTAGTCAGAATGATAAAATTCCGACATAGGATACAGAATGTAAGGAATAACTCGAAATGCAAGATGATCATCCGTATGACATGGTAGATACAGAAACTGCTTCTTTATTCCATCGTCATACACACCATACAGGGTTTAGTACAAGACCAAACAAAGTACTATTACGGTGAAAAGAGGATTACATCTTATCGGAGGCATCCCAAGCTCCTATACATTATTTTTCTACACCTCCGGAAGGAGTACAAACTAGGTCATATCCCACGAGTCACGCGGGACGATAGACGACACAGCTAGTGCGAACTAGTGATACTACCACTAACTCAGACCGATCCGTAGTAGTCCTCGTAGAAGTCACCTCCATAGCCTGGAAGCTCAACATGATCATCCGGAAACAGACGATCTCGCGGAGCTTGTGGACCATAGGGGCTAGGATGAGGTCTTGGACCAACAGACGGTGGCCTGCGAGGACCACGAGGTGGGGTGATGCCTCCTACATCACGCCAACCCATCACGTCCGGCAGAGCAGATCTCGCAGGATAGAGATCGCGCATATCCGAATATCCAGCTTGCACCGCCGGTGCAAACCGAGTCAATGTGGCCCAGTGGTCAGCACGGGTATTGAAGAGCTCTAACCTCAAGGCCCGATTTTCACGGTCCTTATCCTCGAGCATCTCAGCAGTGGTGCGAGTCCGTGAATCCTCCTGGGTGGGGTCAGCATAGATAGCCTGGAGATACCCTTGTGCTCCCGGAAGTGATCCTGGCATATACCGGAATCAGAGTCCCGAAATAGACCAGATCTGACTCGCATGATGGTCATCATAGAGTAGGCGGCGTCCTGCACAGCCATCTCAATAGTAACCCCGAGTCCATAGGAACAGTGAAGGGGCTCGGTGGACCCAGGATAAGATGGAAATATCCTGACAGTGCAGAGATACTGGCTTTGATTAAAGTCTCGGAATTGCTCTTCGACCGTGTACTCAGGATACCAACGGTATCCAGCCTCAGTCATTACCCTGACCAACATGGCAGTATGGCCGGGTACATCTAGGCATCGGGTCAGGCGAACCACTTGATTGAGGTCGCGAGTGGCCATCTGAAAACACAATCATAATGCAAAGGCATTAGAATTTCTAGCAAGATTTCGGCAACATAACAGCTGTAAATGCTCAAAAAGGATTTTGAGACATTTGACAAAGGATTTCATACACACTCGACATCATCATATCAAAGTTCTGAATCCATTTAAACAACATAATGTGGTAGTAGAATTGAACTAGGCTTGTATCCATCAAACCTATAAGGTACTACTGATTAGTCACCCGTGATCCTGATAGAGAGAATAGATCCTAATTCCTTAACCCCCGGTGGAAGAATAGACTGACTCAGATCAGAATGTTATAAGATAAAGAAGTAAAAGAGCCTTACGTTCCAACCCACAAACAATTCCCCTACATATAACTAAAGAATTTCTAGACTCAACATCGACTAGTTTGGTTGGAGAACCTACAGGCAGTCCGGCTCTGATGCCAACGCTGTCAGGACCCCGACTCGATGTCACATCGATCTAGCCGGTAACACCTCATATCACTTTGCGGCCTCACGCACGGTATCCCCACGGGTGTCGCCTTACCTTTGCCCGGGACCGTTTGCGCCTTTTGGCTCACGTATAGGATAGTGTCGCTAGCATCCATATGATAAAGAGCCCGGGCTGACATGACTAGTCGTAAACCCAAAGTGGCACAGACTTACAGGGACAGGCATCCATGACCCAGCAACGAACGTGTCGGTCATCAGCAATTGGGTCCGGGCTGTAGCACTGGGCTAGCAGGACTCCGGTAAACCGGGCTGTAGCGGGCTAACAGGACTCCGGTACTCAATGCGTGACATTTCCCCGAAGGGACAGACACCGGAACGAAGAAGGACACATGCCGGCCAGCCTAAGTGTTCCAGAGCAGTAGCAAGCTACCATGGCTCAGTGGTAACACTAGGAGACATTTCCCGGTAAGAGAGGCTACTAAAGATAAACAACTAGATAGTCAGATCCCACACATACCAAGCATTTCAATCATACACACAATATGCTCGATATGTGCAAATACAACAAGGCATCACAACATGACTCTACGACACAAGTACTTTATTTAAGGCTCAGAGAGCCATACATAACATACACAAAGATACGAGTCTCGCGACCCAACATTCAAGTCATACAGTCATACAAACCAGCAGCGGAAGTAACTTGTCTGAGTACAGACAACTAGTAAAATAAAAGAGGCTTGGAAAGCCTAGCTATACTACGTGGTCCTTCACAAGCTCAGGATCACCACCTGGGCCTTTAGCCTACTCATTGATGTCAACGTCTACGTAGAACCCATCAGAAGGGGTTGCAGCGTCTTCTGTAAGAATGTAAATTATAGCAACATGAGTACAAAGGTACTCAGCAAGTCTTACATCAGATCCTACATACATGCATATTATCAAGAAGGGTTGGTGGAGTTGTTGCAGCAAGCCAGCTTTGACTCTTGGCTAGGCTAACCTACGAGACTCCAAATTGAAATGGTTTTGCGCACACGAGTCCACTAATCACCACTTCAATACACTACCGAGGATCCACCTCCGTCTTCCTACGGAAGAGCCATCCTCGGCACTCACACTTATCTTGAGGCTTTTAGTAGTTTCCATTTACTTGTCTATGAACTGTATAGGCAACCAAGTAGTCCTTTACCGCGGACGCGGCTATTCGAATAGATCATGTTAACCCTGCAGGGGTGTACTTCTTCATACACGCTCTCACCTCTTACCGTCGTTTACACGACATGTACTCGGCAACCTTCAAGCGGAAGCCCAACGTGGGTGTCGGCCACGACCTACCTAATCACCTAAGTCTCTAGTCCAAGTTTATCGCCTATTCGGGTTCCATCCATGAGGAGATCCGGCCGAGGTATCGCTCACAGCCCCAAATGATGTGAACAGGGTTCCCGAGATACCTAACGGGTATTCGGTACACCGTGCCACGTACCTACCGCATCACAGCCCACCCCTACGGTCAGCGCTGTCCACGGCCTCCAGTATACTACAAACACCAGAAACTACTTGCAACTCCTGGACAGAGAACTAGGGTGAATAAGAAGTCAAGAGGGTCCATTGGTTTCGGGCCCAATGCATGGTAGTAGCTGAATCTTAAATCACACATACAGATCTCAGTGCTTAATGTCGGCTTCAATGAAACAACCCACCATGTACTCCTACATGGCCTCTCATCGATACCTTTACCAAATCGTGTTCACCACACCACTCCCATTACCGACATACTCATTTCACTCTAGCCCATCACCCAGATGAACCAGACCTGACACGACTCTAAGCATAGCAGGCATAGCAAGGTAGGAACAACACATACATATGGCTCAATCAACTCCTACACATGCTAGTGGGTTTCATCTAGTTACTGTGGCAATGACAGGTCATGCAGAGGAAGTGGGTTCAACTACCGTAGCACACAGCAGTTTGAAACGTGTTGTCTTAATGCAGTAAAAGAGAGCAGGAGCGAGAACATGGGATTGTATCGATATGATCAAATGGTTGGTTGCTTGCCTGTTGGCTCGATGCACTGATACGGTTCTTCGTTAGGGTAATCACGATACTCCTCGGAGGCAGAACCTGTCGCAAAGGACACCGATACACAACCATCACCAAACAATGTGCAACAATATGATGCATGCATTAAACATGGCAATATGAGTGTGTTGGGCTAATGCAACTAAAACCAGAAGGGTTTGAACCAATTTGAATCAAAGATTCAAATTTCAAACTCAAACATGGCCTTTTAAAGTGCTTTTCCTTGTTCTGCATTAAACATCAGGTTAACTTGTTTAATCATGCATGAAAATAGTACAGATGGATAGATTGGATTTTTCTGATCATTTTTCATATATAATTTGTCTGATTTGGAGTTACAGAATAAAAGTTATGAATTTTTGAAGTTTAAATTATATTCTGGAATTTCCTATATTAGAATAATTTCAGAAAATCAATTATTGCATCAGCCTGACGTCAGTGTGACGCCAGCAGGTCAACGGAACACGTCCGGGTCAAACCTGACAGTGGGTCCCGCATGTCAGAGTGATTAAATTAATTAAAGTTTAATTAAAACTAAACCTGTTTAATTAACAGGGCTGGTCCCCACCTGTCACTGACTCAGGGGAGTCAACCAGGGCCCACCCGTGGTCAAACCCGGGTCGGCTGCACCGGCGTTTAGCCGCCGGCGAGCCCGACGCGGCAGCGGAAGTGATTTTTGCCGTTCCGGCAACCAAACGAGCCGCGGAGGCCACCGGAGAGGAGCTGAGGTCGAGCCGCAGCTCTTGGTGGAGTCCGTTGGGGTCGGGGTGGCCGGAGTTGGCGCCGGCGACGACTTTGGCGGCCACCGGGGTTCGGCCGAAGACGAACTTGACGCTAGGGTGTGCGGGGAGGTGCGGAACATGCACGGTTGGGCCTAACGCAGCATGGTGAGTGCGTTGGACACCGCGGGTTGGCCGGAGGATGGCCGGGAGCACGTCGGCGACGAGATCCGTGGCGGTGCGTGCGTGTGAGCTTCGTGTGGTGGCTACACGGCTCGGGAAAGAGAGAGGGAGGGTCGGAGGGGTAGCTAGGCTCACAGCGCTCCCGTAGAGGCCACCGGCGGGGTCGGGGACGAGCTGAGGCGGCGACGGCGTTGAAGGGGATCTCCGACGACGGCGAGCTCGGGCGAGGTCGGTGCGGTGGTCTCGGGCCACACAAGCACACGGGGCTCGGCTAGCTCGATGAAGTGGACGGCGGCGGAGCTCCTGGACACGGCGGCACGGCGTGGGGTTGACGGAGGGCGTGGCTACGGCGAGGGGGTGGCGGCGATGGCGTCGGCCATGGCGTGGGAGAGCGAGGGAGAGGAGCTGGAGAGGAGAGGGGGTGTCTGGGGGGTTCGGGGGAGAGGGGGAAGCCGATTCACGGCGTTAGCCGAGCGAGGGAGGCGGCGAGGCGGCGAGCAGGTGCGTGGCACCCATGCGGTGCTCGCCGTCGAGCACCTGCCTGCCTGCCTGGCCGGCAAGCAGCTCGCTGGCGCGGTGCTGGGCTGGGCCGGCGGGTGGGCCGGGTGCTGGGCGCCAGGTAAGCTTTTCCATTTTTTTTCTGTTTTCTGTTTTCTTTTTTTAATACTTCTGCAACTTTGTTGAATTAAATAAAATACTTAGGCTACTCCTAAAATCACCAAACTACTCCTGATCCATAGTTGGATTATTTCCAACATGAAACATTTTAGTTTGGAGTTATTTGAGCATTTAAATATTTTATATAATTTTAAATGCCCAAATTCAAATATTTATGATTTAATTCAAAAAACCCTAAGATGGCCTAGGAAAATGTGCACCACTTTTGGCAGAGGTTCTAAACCAAGACAAAAATGATGGGCATTTTAGAAGGGCATTTCAGGTTCATTGAAAAAGTTTTTAGTAAACCCTAATTGGTTTCAGAGGGGACTGGGGGTTCTGTCATCCCCATTTCAGGTTTCTGATGAAAGAGTAAACATGATGCAACACTCTAATGCATGGCTAACTAGGATGTGACAGCTATTTTCTGGCTCCCATGTACTGTAATGGTGCCCTTATAACCCGGCATCTTGAGATGCAAATATACATAACACGGCCGAGCCATAAACTTGGCATAAGCTGGCCGTCCAAACAGAGCATGATATGGGCTTTTGATCTTAACCACCTCAAAGGTTAATTTTTCTGCTCTGGAGTCATACTCATCTCCAAAGGCTACTTCCAGTTCAATCTTACCAACTGGGTATGCCGACTTGCCAGGTACCACACCGTGAAAAAACAGTGTTGGATTGTTTAAGACTCTTATCAGTCAACCCCATCCGGCGGAACGTCTCATAGTAGAGGATGTTGATGCTGCTGCCTCCATCCATGAGTACCTTAGTGAATTTGTATCCATCGACCTGAGGCGCCACTACCAAGGCCAAGTGACCCGGATTATCAACCCGGGGTGGGTGATCCTCTCTGCTCCACACAATAGTCTGCTCTAACCAACGTAAGTGACGTGGAAGTGCCGACTCAATGGCATTGACAGCTCTCTTGTGAAGCTTCTGGTCCCTCTTACATAAACTAGTGGCGAACACATGGTATTGCCCACTATTCAGCTGTTTTGGGTTGCTCTGATACCCGGACAGTTGCTGCTGATTACCTTGGCGGGGTTGTGGATTGTATCCTCCTTGGTTACCAGGATGGCCATGACCGTGAAATCCTCCTACACCTGAGCCGGCGCCCGGGCCATGGAAACTGCCTCCACCTGAACCGCCACGTAGGCCGTGACCTCCATCAAACACGTTCGAATTTTTAAACGCCTTCATGATTGTACAATCTTTCCACAGGTGCGTGGCTAGTGTAACACCTCGGATGTAACTTTCCCAATTTGTACTCCAACTCTTGCCGTTTCTGGCGTTAAGTTATATTTATTTCCTTGGGTTCGGGGCTTTGTCTCCGTGTGCTATTATCTTTGTCATGCATCTCATATCATGTCATCATGTGCATTGCATTTGCATACGTGTTCGTCTCATACATCCGAGCATTTTCCCGTTGTCCGTTTTGCATTCCGGCGTTTCGTTCTCCTCCGGTGGTCATTTCTACCTTTCTTTCGTGTGTGGGGATTAAACATTTCCGGATTGGACCGAGACTTGCCAAGCGGCCTTGGTTTACTACCGGTAGACCGCCTGTCAAGTTTCGTATCATTTGGACTTCGTTTGATACTCCAACGGTTAACCGAGGGACCGAAAAGGCCTCGTGTGTGTTGCAGACCAACACCCCTCCAATTTGGCCCAAAACCCACCTAAGTCTTCTCCATCATCTAGATCGTTCGATCACGATCGCGTGGCCGAAAACCGCACCTCATTTGGACTCTCCTAGCTCCCTCTATGCCTATGTAAAGGTCTCTCCCCGAAATCCCGGATCCCCTCCTCCTCACACCCTAGATCGGGCTCTCACCGCGCCCGCCGGACATTTTGCCACCGACGGACGTGTCCGTTACCGCCGTCCGCCGCCACGTGGCACCCCGGGATTCGTCCTCCCGGGCGCCCACATCGCCGCGCATCCCCGCCGGCCCGCGAACCCAGCCGGGGCCCCCGAGGGCCCGAAGTCGCCCGATCGCCGCCGCCCTCGTAGCGCCGCCCGCCTCCTCACCCCCAACGCGTCGCG
>NC_057800.1:451736611-451746148 GCF_018294505.1 Triticum aestivum
GCCGCCCGGCCGCCACCGCCATCACCACCGCCGCCTCGCCGCTCCACCGCCTCGGGCCGGCCCTCTCTCCACTCCGGAGACACCCTCTTCTCCGGAGAACATCGGATCTCGTGCCCGATCCAGATCCGTGAACAGTGAAACCCTAGGTGAAATTCGTCTAAGTCCCGATATTCTCAGATCCAAGTTGCCATGTTCGTTAGGCTGTAACTTTGCATCCGTAGCTTCGATTCATGCATATAGCATATCTAAATGTTCATCTCAGAGAGTACATCATTTCATTCCATTGCATCATTTTCATTTGAGTTCATCTTGATGCCCGAAATGCTGTTAGAAGAGGGCTACTTGAGTTAATTTTCAGATCTGCTACTTCGTGTAGGTTTTTGTCATTTTTGCCATGATTAATGTGTGCATGCTATGCCCATGAGTTCTACATATGTTTTGTTAAGGGTTTTGTCATCTTTCCAGAGGTTCAACCCATGTATTTTTGTGATGTGTGTGGTGACTAGTGCAAGCTTGCAAAGTGGTGCACTTGCTAATTCTGTTTTCAGGGACTTAGTATTTTCACTAAGTCCTGGAGCTGTTTATCTCATGTTGTCATATGTTCATGTTGTTTCCTAGTGATCCGTGCCTCTTTTGAGGATGATCAGTAAGGATGTTTTGTTAATATTGTAGTGCTCTATCCGTCCATGTCTTTGTTTGCAATTATGGAGCACCCTAGCTTGAGTCAATCGAGCTCTACTTTTGCTACTTGGTGAATCTGGGCAGATTGTCAACTTGTTTGCAATTTTGCCGGTGACGTTATAGTTGATCCGTGCATGCTATGCTATTGTTCTTGCCATTTCTAGCTTGCATTTTGTGCCTTTTTGATGGATGTATGCTTGTCTTGCCATGACTTGCTCTGTAGTGAGTGCATCGAGCTCGTAAACATGCCTACTTGAGTTATATTTCAGCATGTGTCAGTTTTCACTAAGTCTGAAAACTGATTATGTTTTTGCTATGTTCACATGCTTGCAATTGTATTTTATGATCCCTTTTGGCTCAATGTCACTAAGGGACTTTTGTTAAGCTCTTTGAGTAGCTCCATACCATTCTTTACTTTGCCATGTTCAGGTCCTGTAGCATGTAGTTTTGTTGCTCCGAAGAGTGCTACCTGATCTGTAATTCCAGGCTTGTGTTAATTCCACCAAGTCTGAGATCTGTTTGTCATATGCATTTTTGCCATGCTTGTTTGAACCTGTTAATGGATGAATTGGCCGTAGCTTAGTGCTAGACTTTTGTTAAGCATCTTGTATGCATCCCTGCTATGTATTTTGTTGTTGTTTGGGTGCTGTAGCATGTTCATCTCATTGCATTTAGATGGCTACTTGCTGTAAATCGCAAACCGGTACCATATTTGAATCGCTTGCCGTTTCCAAACCGTAACTCCGATTCCGGCATTCTTTATATCGTTTTCAAGCGATTTCATCTCATCTTTCCAGTGGCACACTTGGATTTCCAAGTTGAGGCCAGGTTCATGCATTTCCTGTCATATATTGCATTTTGCATCCCGCATAGCATATCATCTTTGCATCATATTGTTTGAACCTTGCATGTGGTTGATTGTATCCTTGTTGCTTTTTGTCTTGTTTGGTTAGAGCCGGGAGACGAGTTTACTAACGAGGAGCCCGTTGAGTTTGCTTTCGAGGATCCAGTCAACTCTGACAACTATGCAGGCAAGATGATCATACCCTCGAAATCACTACTATCTTTGCTATGCTAGTTTTCTTGCTCTTTTGCTTTTCCAATGCTACGATGCGTACCGCTTGCTTGCAAGCCTCCCAAATTTCCATGTAAAACCTCTAACCCACCATGTCCTAGCAAACCGTTGATTGGCTATGTTACCGCTTTTGCTCAGCCCCTCTTATAGCGTTGCTAGTTGTAGGTGAAGATTGAAGGCCGTTCCTTGTTGGAACATTTATTTACTTGTCGGGATATCAATTATGTTATCTTGCTATTTTAATGCATCTATATACTTGGTAAAGGGTGGAAGGCTCGGCCTCTCGCCTAGTGTTTTGTTCCACTCTTGCCGCCCTAGTTTCCGTCATATCGGTGTTATGTTCCCGGATTTTGCGTTCCTTACGCGGTTGGGTTATAATGGGAACCCCTTGATAGTTCGCCTTGATTAAAGCTTTTCCAGCAATGCCTAACTTTGGTTTTACCATTTGCCACCTAGCCTTTTCTTTCCCTTGGGTTCTGCAGACTAAAGGTTCATCTTATTTTAAACCCCCCCGGGCCAGTGCTCCTCTGAGTGTTGATCCAAATAGAGCCACTTGCAGCGCCACCTCGGGGCAACTTGAGGGTTGGTTTTAGTTGTACGTAGTGTTCATTTGAGTGTGCCCTGAGAAAGAGATATGTGCAGCTCCTATCGGGATTTGTTGGCACATTCGGGCGGTGTTGCTGGATTTGTTTTAACCTGTCGAAGTGTCTTGAGTAACCGAGATACCGAGTCTGATCGGAACGTCTTGAGAGGAGGTCTATTCCTTTGTTGACCGTGAGAGCTTGTCATCGGCTAAATTGGGACTCCCCTACAGGGATTTGAACTTTCGAAAGCCGTGCCCGCGGTTATGGGCAGATGGGAATTTGTTAATGTCCGGTTGTAGATAACTTGAACCTTAATTTAATTAAAAATGAATCAACTGAGTGTGTTACCGTGATGGCCTCTTCTCGGCGGAGTCCAGGAAGTGGACACGGTGTTGGAGTAATGTTTGCGCAGGTTGCTCTTTAGTTTCTCGCTCGCCCTTTGCCTCCTCTTTTCGCTCTCTTTTTGCGAATAAGTTAGCCACCATACTTGCTAGCCGCTTGCTGCAGCTCCACATATTTACCTTGCCATACCTATAAGCTTAAATAGTCTTGATCGTGAGGGTGCGAGATTGCTGAGTCCATATGGCTCACAGATTACTATTACACCAGATGCAGGGCCTGATGATTCCGCTCCAGGAGACGCGTATGAGCTCAAGTGGGAGTTCGACGAAGACTCTCAATGTTACTATGTTTCCTTTCCCGATGATCAGTAGTGGTGCCCAGTTGGAGGTGATTGGGACCGTTGTCGCATGTTGGGTTCTCTTTTCTTTTGGCGCCGTAGTCAGGCCATGAGTGTTTGGATGATGTAATGTTATTTATGTACTTGATTGACGTGGCGAGTGTAAGCTAACTATGTTATCTCCCCATTATTATTCATATTACATGGGATGTTGTGAAGATTGCCTAACTTGCGACATATGCCTTCAATGCGATTATGCCTCTAAGTCATGCCCCAACACGTGGGAGATATAGTCGCATCGAGGGTGTTACAAGTTGGTAATCAGAGCCTTCCCTGACCTTAGGAGCCCCATTGCTTGATCATTTTTAGCGGCCGAGTTGTGTCTAGAAAAATGTTTTTGAGTATTTTAGGAATTATATATCGGAGAGATTAGGAATTCTTTTACTTCCCAGTCTCCTCATCACTCTGGTAAGGCATCCTGACGTAGAGTTTTGACTCTTCTCTTCTCAAATTTCACTAAATTTTTTTTTAGGATCACGCGGGTATCTTGGAATCGTTCCGATGGTTTTATGATGAGAACATTGTCTTGGTGCCTCCTGTCAGGGGTTTAGTGGAAGTGTCCCGGGGAGTTGAGCTCTGAGGTGTTGTCATCATAATTTTATCGTTGCAGTTCTGGAATACCTGAGTTTAGTACGCCGACATCGAAAATCTCTTTTATGCAGTTCGTTGGTGAGATAACCTCGACGCCACCCAGTACTGGGGCGGGAGTTCAGGAGTATCGCCATAACTTGTATAATGGATGCTTTTCGAAGGTTGAGGTAGATGGTTTCCGAAGGTTTCTTGGTTATGTGTTGAAGGATGGATACAGCTGGATGTAGGATTTGCTAGTTTGGGTGAGATATTATGCTTCCCCTGTATCCCCAACACCTGATTGCATAAACGGAAAGGTTCGGGAGTTTCATAGGTGGGAATTCTTGTAGCTCTAGTTCTTCTTCCACGGATATTGGTTTGAGATTGGGATTTCTTACCGATTATTCATTCCTGATCCATACCTTGTTGATTTATTTCTCTACCTTAATTCTACGTGGCTTCTCAATTTATGGATATATGACCATTTCAAGAGTAATGCATTCGTTCATTTTGTTCGGATGTGAAGACTATATGTTGCAATTTTCATTCCGTTGGTTTCAGCTTCAATATTTGTCTATCACTGTGCTAATGGACGTCAACCTCTTCAGGATGGCTCCTCCAACGCGCACGACTCCGAATCCTGATCCGCCACCACCTCCACCTCCTCAAGAGGCATGGCAAGCTGTGATGGCCGCAACCAATGCAAACACACAGTTGATCATGCAAATTCTTCAAGAGCGCAATCAAGGCAACCAAGGGAATCAAGGCAGCAATCAGAATCACTTTGCTACACTCAACCAGTTCCTTGCTAACGGGCCAAAGACTTTTAGCAATTGTGTTGAGGCAACGGATGCTGACGGTTGGCTTGTGGATCTGTGTAAGCATTTCGAGTGCAGTAACGTCAGGCCTGAGGACTTTGTTAAGTTCGCTTACTTCCAACTCAAAGATCAAGCTGCAGAATGGTTCCAGCAGTACAAGGATTCCAGAGGTGGACGTGTTATCACTTGGGATGATTTCCGTCGAGATTTCTGAGCTCATCATATTCCTCAAAGCGTGGTTGAAAGTAAGCGTGAGGAATTCCGCAATATGAAGCAAGGCTCTTTGTCTGTCTATGACTGCAACAAGTTGTTCCAGAAGCTCGCCCGCTTTGCCAAGCAGGACGTCCCTGATGAGAAGAGCATGATATACCAGTTCAGGGGTGGTCTCAGAGAAGATATCCAGCTCGCTCTTGTTCTCTTTGAACCCTTGAGATACGACGAGTTCTACAACATGGCATTGAAGCAAGAGGCTGCTCAGTTGAGGTGTGATGTTTCCAATAAGCGAGTCAAAGATGTTACTCCTTCTTCCTCTACTCAAGTGGCCAAGTAGCAAAAGTATTGGCTTCCTCCTCCTCCGTTCCGTCAGCCGCATCAGCAGAAGAGCAAAGGTGGCAGTGGTTCTTCCCACCCACCCAACCCTGGCTTTCAGAACAAGACTTCGTCTCAAGCTCCAAGATCGAGTGCTCCGTATCACCGTCCGCTTTCAGAGGTCACGTGCAACAAGTGCCAACAGAAGGGTCACTATGCCAACAAGTGTTTCAACCAGAGGCATCTTCCTCCTCCTCCTGTAAGATCAGCAAGTACAGCTGTGGTCAAGCATAACCCCAAGCACGCCAAGGTCAATTTGTTGAATGCAGCTTAGGCAGAGGACTCACCAGATGTGATTATGGGTAACCTTCCTGTTAACGATATTCCAGCTAAAGTTCTTTTTGACACTGGTGCATCGCTTTCTTTTATTTCAACTCCATTTGTGGCCAAGCATGATTTTGTGACCGAAAGGATTCCTGTTCCGTTGAAGATTGTGTCTCCGGGAAAGCAAATGACTTCTAACAATTGCGTCCCGGATGTTTCTATCACGTTGGGCGATTACAAGTTTCTCTCTTCTCCGGTGGTTCTTGGCAACTCGGATATTGATCTTATTCTCGGAATGGATTGGCTTACTAAGCACAAGGCACATCTTGATTGTGCAGCCAGGCAGATTCAATTGACTCATTCGTCTGAGGATGTAATTGTCTTTGCCGCTCATGATGATACTATCTGTCTGTTTTCTCTCAATGAGAAGGGCGAACTCGATGCCATCTCGCAAATTCCAGTTGTTTGCGAATATCAAGACGTCTTTCCAGAAGAGCTTCCAGGAATGCCTCCGCACCGGCCAGTTGAATTCGTTATTGATCTTGATCCTGGCACGGAACCTGTGTGCAAACGTCCTTACAAGCTTGGACCTGAAGAGTTGAAGGAGCTGAAGAAGCAACTCGATATTCAAGAGAAAATGGGTCTCATCCGGCCTAGTTCTTCTCCGTGGGGTTGTGGTGTTCTTTTTGTGAAGAAGAAGGATGGAACGGACCAACTTTGTGTTGATTACCGTCCAGTGAACAAGAAGACCATCAAGAACAAATACCCACTTCCAAACATCAATGAGCTGTTCGAACAACTCAAAGGTGCCCAAGTATTCTCCAAGCTTGATCTCCGTATGGGTTATCATCAGATTCGAATCCATGAGCAAGATATTCCCAAGACGGCTTTCAGGACAAGCTTTGGTTCATATGAATACACTGTCATGTCTTTTGGTCTCGTCAACGCTCCTCCGACGTTCTCTCGCATGATGAATTTCATCTTCAACGCGTACACAAATGACTTCATTTTGGTCTATCTCGACGACATTCTGGTTTTCTCCAAGAACAAGGAAGATCATGCCAAGCACTTGCATTTGGTTCTTGATAAGCTCAGAGAACATCAGTTCTACGCCAAGTTCTCCAAGTGTGAATTTTGGCTCGATGAGGTTCTTTATCTTGGTCATATCATCTCTACCAAGGGCATTGTCGTGAATCCTGAGAAGGTGTCTGCAATTGTGAATTGGGAACCTCCTCAGAACGTGAAGCAACTCCGTAGCTTCCTCGGTCTCGCAAGCTATTGCCAAAGATTCGTTGAAAACTTCTCTAAGATCACGAAGCCTCTCTCTAATCTTCTCTAGAAGCATGTCAAGTACATTTGGTCGCCGGAGTGTGATATTGCTTTCAACACTTTGAAAGAGAAGTTGATCACTGCTCTAGTTCTGACTCCGCCTGATGAATCCAAGCCGTACGAGGTCTTTTGTGATGCCTCTCTCCAAGGTCTTGGCGCAGTATTGATGCAAGAGAAGAAAGTTGTTGCTTATACCTCTCACCAGTTGAAGCCGAATGAGAAGAACTACCCCACTCATGATCTCGAGTTGGCGGCAGTTGTGCATGCACTTTTGACTTGGAGACATCTTCTATTGGGAAGAAAAGTGGACATTTTCATTGATCACAAGAGTCTCAAGTACATCTTCACTCAGCCTAATCTCAACCTTAGGCAAACTCGATGGGTCGAAATGATTCAAGAGTATAATTCGAGTATTGAGTATACCCCAGGCAAGGCCAATGTGATTGCTGACGCATTGAGCAGAAAGGCTTACTGCAACAGTCTGATTCTCAAGCCTTATCAACCCGAGCTTTGTGAAGCTTTCCGCAAACTTAATCTGCAAGTTGTTCCTCAAGGTTTCCTTGCCAACCTTCAAGTCTCTCCTACCTTGGAAGACCAGATTCGCCAAGCCCAGCTTCTTGATGCTATGGTGAAAAAGGTGAAGATTGGGATTGCCAAGAGTCAGTCCAAGTACAAGTGCTACCGCCTTGATGACAAGGACACTCTCTTCTTCGAGGATCGTATTGTTGTACCCAAAGGTGACCTCCGTAAAGTGATCATGAACGAGGCTCACAATTCTCTCCTCTCCATCCACCCTGGGAGCACGAAGATGTATCAAGACCTCAAGCAAGCTTATTGGTGGACTCGAATGAAGCGCGAGATCGCTCAATTCGTGAATGAATGTGATGTCTGCAGAAGAGTGAAGGCAGAACACCAAAGGCCAGCAGGTATCCTCCAACCTCTTGCCATTCCAGAATGGAAGTTTGACCACATTGAAATGGAATTCGTAACTGGGTTTCCAAAGTCCAAGCGTGGCAATGATGCTATATTTGTTGTCATCGACAAACTCACCAAAGTGGCTCATTTTCTACCTATCAAAGAGACGATCTCTGCAGCTCAATTGGCGGAACTCTATACCTCTCGTATTGTCTCTCTGCATGGTATTCCTCAAGTGATCTCTTCAGACCGTGGCAGCATCTTTACCTCAAAGTTTTGGGATTCTTTTCAGAAGGCCATGGGCACGAACGTCCGCTTCATCACAGCTTTCCATCCTCAAACTAGCGGTCAAGTCGAGCGTGTCAACCAGATTCTTGAAGATATGCTCAGGCCTTGTGTGATCTCCTTCGGCATGAAGTGGGAGGATTGTCTTCCTTATGCCGAATTCTCCTACAACAACAGTTTTCAAGCAAGTTCGGGCAAGGCCCCATTTGAAATTCTGTATGGCAGGAAGTGCCGTACCCCTCTCAACTGGTCTGAAACCGGTGAACGTCAGCTTTTGGGTAATGACTTAATCACAGAAGCAGAAGAAATGTGCAAAGTCATTCGTGATAACCTCAAAGCAGCCCAATCCTGCCAGAAGAGCTACTATGATAGTAAGCACCGTGATTTGGCTTTCGAGATTGGAGATCATGTTTACCTCCGTGTCTCTCCTATGAAAGGTACTTGTCGCTTCGGTATCAAAGGGAAGCTTGCCCCTAGATACGTGGGACCTTTCAAGATTGTCAGCAAGAGAGGCGACCTCGCCTATCAACTCGAGCTTCCTTCAAACTTTACAAATGTTCATGACGTGTTCCATGTCTCTCAGCTTCGAAAGTGCTTCAAGACTCCTGACCGCACCATCAACTTCGAGGACATTGAGCTCCGAGAAGATCTCTCTTATCATGAGCACCCAGTTGCTATTCTTGAAGAGATTGAACGCAAGACTCGCAACAAGTCAATCAAATTTCTCAAAGTCAAGTGGTCACATCATTCCGACCGTGAAGCTACCTGGGAACGCGAGGATCACCTCCATTCTGAGTACCCGGTGTTCTTTCGGTCCTAGATCTCGGGACGAGATCCTTTCGTAGTGGTGGAGTGTTGTAACATCCCGGATGTAACTTTCCCAATTTGTACTCCAACTCTTGCCGTTTCCGGCGTTAAGTTATATTTATTTCCTCGGGTTGGGGGTTTGTCTCCGTGTGTTGTTATTGTTGTCATGCATCTCATATCATGTCATCATGTGCATTGCATTTGCATACGTGTTCGTCTCATACATCCGAGCATTTTTCCCGTTGTCCGTTTTGCATTCCGGCATTTCGTTCTCCTCCGGTGGTCATTTCTACCTTTCTTTCATGTGTGGGGATTAAACATTTCCGGATTGGACCGAGACTTGCCAAGCGGCTTTGGTTTACTACCGGTAGACCGCCTGTTAAGTTTCGTATCATTTGGACTTCGGTTGATACTCCAACGGTTAACCGAGGGACCAAAAAGGCCTCATGTGTGTTGCAGCACAACACCCCTCCAATTTGGCCCAAAACCCACCTAAGTCTTATCCATCATCTAGATCGTTCAATCACGATCGCGTGGCCGAAAACCACACCTCATTTGGACTCTCCTAGCTCCCTCTATGCCTATATAAAGGTCTCTCCCCGAAATCCCGGATCCCCTCCACCTCAAACCCTAGATCCGGCTCTCACCGCGCCCGCCGGACATTTTGCCACCGACGGACGTGTCCGTTACCGCCGTCCGCCGCCACGTGGCGCCCCGGTATTCGTCCGCCCGGGCGCCCACATCGCCGCGCATCCCCGCCGGCCCGTGAGCCCAGCCGGGGCCCCCGAGGGCCCGAAGTCGCCCGGTTGCCGCCGCCCTCATAGCGCCGCCCGCCTCCTCACCCCCGACGCGTCGCAACCCCTCCGCCGTCCTCCTCCCGTC
>NC_057800.1:451746460-451762280 GCF_018294505.1 Triticum aestivum
CCTCCGCGCCGCCGCAGCTCACCGCCCCGCCTCCTCGTCGACGCCGGCCGGCCCAGCGCCGCCAAGCCGCCGCCCGGCCGCCACCGCCATCACCACCGCCGCCTCGCCGCTCCACCTCCTCGGGCCGGCCCTCTCTCCACTCCGGAGACACCCTCTTCTCCGGCAAACATCGGATCTCGCGCCCGATCCAGATCCGTGAACAGTGAAACCCTAGGTGAAATTCGTCTAAGTCCCGATATTCTCAGATCCAAGTTGCCATGTTCGTCAGGCTGTAACTTTGCATCGGTAGCTCTGATTCATGCATATAGCATATCAAAATGTTCATCTCAGAGAGTACATCATTTCATTCCATTGCATCATTTTCATTTGAGTTTATCTTGATGCCCGAAATGCTGTTAGAAGAGGGCTACTTGAGTTAATTTTTAGATCTGCTACTCCGTTTAGGTTTTTGTCATTTTTGCCATGATTAATGTGTGCATGCTATGCCCATGAGTTCTACATATGTTTTGTTAAGGGTTTTGTCATCTTTCCAGAGGTGCAACCCATGTATTTTTGTGATGTGTGTGGTGACTAGTGCAAGCTTGCAAAGTGGTGCACTTGCTAATTCTGTTTTCAGGGACTTAGTATTTTCACTAAGTCCTGGAGCTGTTTATCTCATGTTGTCATATGTTCATGTTGTTTCCTAGTGATCCGTGCCTCTTTTGAGGATGATCAGTAAGGATGTTTTGTTAATATTGTAGTACTCTATCCATCCATGTCTTTGTTTGCAATTATGGAGCACCCTAGCTTGAGTCAATCGAGCTCTACGTTTGCTACTTGGTGAATCTGGGCAGATTGTCAACTTGTTTGCAATTTTGCCGGTGATGTTGTAGTTGATCCGTGCATGCTATGCTATTGTTCTTGCCATGTCTAGCTTGCATTTTGTGCTTTCTTGATGGATGTATGCTTGTATTGCCATGACTTGCTCTGTAGTGAGTGCATCGAGCTCGTAAACATGCCTACTTGAGTTATATTTCAGCATGTGTCAGTTTTCACTAAGTCTGATTATGTTTTTGCTATGTTCACATGCTTGCAATTGTATTTTATGATCCCTTTTGGCTCAATGTCACTAAGGGACTTTTGTTAAGCTCTTTGAGTAGCTTCATGCCATTCTTTACTTTGCCATGTTCAGGTCCTGTAGCATGTAGTTTTGTTGCTCCGAAGAGTGCTACCTGATCTGTAATTCCAGGCTTGTGTTAATTCCACCAAGTCTGAGATCTGTTTGTCATATGCAATTTTGCCATGCTTGTTTGAACCTGTTAATGGATGAATTGGCCGTATCTCAGTGCTAGACTTTTATTAAGCATCTTGTGTGCATCTCTGCCATGTATTTTGTTGTCATGTTTGGGTGCTGTAGCATGTTCATCTCATTGCATTTAGATGGCTACTTGCTGTAAATCGCAGACCGGTATCATATTTGAATCGCTTGCCGTTTCCAAACCGTAACTCTGATTCCGGTGTTCTTTATATCGTTTTCAAGCGATTTCATCTCATCTTTCCAGTGGCCCACTTGGATTTCCAAGTTGAGGCCAGGTTCATGCATTTCCTGTCATATCTTGCATTTTGCATCCCGCATCGCATCCCGCATAGCATATCATCTTTGCATCATATTGTTTGAACCTTGCACGTGGTTGATTGTATCCTTGTTGCTTGTTTGTCTTGTTTGGGTAGAGCCGGGAGGCGAGTTTACTAACGAGGAGCCCGTTGAGTTTGCTTTCGAGGATCCAGTCAACTCTGACAACTGTGCAGGCAAGATGATCATACCCTCGAAAACACTACTATCTTTGCTATGCTAGTTTTGCTCGCTCTTTTGCTTTGCCAATGCTACGATGCCTACCACTTGCTTGCAAGCCTCCCAAATTGCCATGTCAAACCTCTAACCCACCATGTCCTAGCAAACCGTTGATTGGCTATGTTACCGCTTTTGCTCAGCCCCTTTATAGCGTTACTAGTTGCAGGTGAAGATTGAAGGCCGTTCCTTGTTGGAACATTTATTTACTTGTTGGGATATAAATTATGTTATCTTGCTATCTTAATGCATCTATATACTTGGTAAAGGGTGGAAGGCTCGGCCTCTCGCCTAGTGTTTTGTTCCACTCTTGCCGCCCTAGTTTCCGTCATATCGGTGTTATGTTCCCGGATTTTGCGTTCCTTACGCGGTTGGGTTATAATGGGAACCCCTTGATAGTTCACCTTGATTAAAGCTTTTCCAGCAATGCCCAACTTTGGTTTTACCATTTGCCACCTAGCCTTTTCTTTCCCTTGGGTTCTGCAGACTCAAGGGTCATCTTATTTTAAACCCCCCCGGGCCAGTGCTCCTCTGAGTGTTGGTCCAAATAGAGCCACTTGCAGCGCCACCTCGGGGCAACTTGAGGGTTGGTTTTAGTTGTATGTAGTGTTCATCTGAGTGTGCCCTGAGAAAGAGATATGTGCAGCTCCTATCAGGATTTGTCGGCACATTCGGGCGGTGTTGCTGGATTTGTTTTAACCTGTCGAAGTGTCTTGAGTAACCGAGATACCGAGTCTGATCGGAACGTCTTGGGAGGAGTTCTATTCCTTCGTTGACCGTGAGAGCTTGTCATCGGCTACGTTGGGACTCCCCTGCAGGGATTTGAACTTTTGAAAGCCGTGCCCGCGGTTATGGGCAGATGGGAATTTGTTAATGTCCGGTTGTAGATAACTTGAACCTTAATTTAATTAAAAATGAATCAACTGAGTGTGTTACCGTGATGGCCTCTTCTCGGCGGAGTCCGGGAAGTGGACACGGTGTTGGAGTAATGTTTGCGCAGGTTGCTCTTTAGTTTCTCGCTCGCGCTCTGCCTCCTCTTCTCGCTCTCTTTTTGCGAATAAGTTAGCCACCATACTTGCTAGTCGCTTGCTGCAGCTCCACATATTTACCTTGCCATACCTATAAGCTTAAATAGTCTTGATCGCGAGGGTGCGAGATTGCTGAGTCCCTGTGGCTCATAGATTACTATTACAACAAATGCAGGGCCTGATGATTCCGCTCCAGGAGACGCGTATGAGCTCAAGTGGGAGTTCGACGAAGACTCTCAACGTTACTATGTTTCCTTTCCCGATGATCAGTAGTGGTGCCCAGTTGGGGGTGATTGGGACCGTTGTCGCATGTTGGGTTCTCTTTTCTTTTGGCACCGTAGTTAGGCCATGAGTGTTTGGATGATGTAATGTTATTTGTGTACTTGATTGACGTGGCGAATGTAAGCCAACTATGTTATCTCCCCTTTATTATTCATATTACATGGGATGTTGTGAAGATTGCCTAACTTGCGACATATGCCCTCAATGCGATTATGCCTCTAAGTCGTGCCCCGACACGTGGGAGATATAGTCGCATCGAGGGTGTTACAGCTGGCTTCTCCTGGGTGTCGTGCTTTGGACAAGGCTCGTTCAATAGCTGCTCAAGGGTGGGACCTGACCCGCCCGACCGAGGGGGTTGCCTGCCCTTGCGCCGTTGATTGCCGCCCTGCGCATTAGTGTTAGCGACAAATTCATCAGCCTTACGTTTATTACCTCCTTGATTTGCCGGGTTATGCTGGTGACCCTTGCCGTTGCCGTTCTTGTTTCCCTTCGTTGTCTTTTCTTCATCAGACACCGGGTCTTTGGTACTATCAAAATCATCATATTTGACGAGAGCCGCCATCAACTGGCCCATGTCATTGCAGTCACGCTTGAGCCGCACCAGCTTCTGCTTCAGAGGTTCAAAACGGCAATTTTTCTCCAACATCAAGACTGCTGAGCCGGCATCCATCTTATCAGATGAATGTATTATCTCCTTGACCCGGCGCACCCAATGGGTTGTAGACTCACCATCCTCTTGCTTACAATTGGCCAGGTCCACAATCGACATAGGATGCTTACACGTGTCCTTGAAGTTCTGGATGAACTGGGCCTTTAACTCCGCCCATGAGCCGATAGAATTGGGTGGCAACCCCTTCAACCAAGTACGAGTTGTTCCATCCAACATCATAGTGAAATACTTGGCCATTGCTGTGTCGCTGACCTCCAACAACTCCATAGCCATCTCATAACTCTCAATCCAAGCCCCGAGCTGTAAGTCAGCTATGTAATTAGGCACCTTACGAGGCCCCTTAAAATCCTTTGGCAAACACTCATTACGTATGGCTGGCACCAAGCAAGGGACGCCTTCGGTTCTTGTGGCCACTCCTGCCTCGACCGAGGTTGCTGGATAAGCCGGAAGAGTTTGATGAGCCGCCTGATCTGCTGCCATTTGAACTGCTCGTTCCGCCTCTTGTCGAATTCTCTCATGATCTACCAAGTTAAGGGCTCCATCCCGCACCGGCTCATGCCTATGTGGCCGGTTGCAGCGTTGAGCATTGCTTGACATGTCCGCGGACTCCATATGCCTACTGTAGCTCGAGCTCCGGCTTGGGCGAGGAGTTGAATGGATCCTGTCTCGACTGTTGGAGTACACATCCTGCTGGGCCAGAGTTGTTTGAAGAAGTTCTCTTACCCTCCTTGTTTCGACCGCCGCTGGCGAGTCACCTTCCATCGGGAGAGCCGCCAAGCGAGCCGACGCTGCGATGTGGTTTTCATAGGGGTTGGAGAAGTGACCCGGCGGTGTTGGTACATAATGAGGCGGAGCAGTAATTATACGAGGTGGTTCCATGGCACACGGCTGAACCAGTGTGCCGGGTGTTGTGATTCGGTGTGCCTCTGGCGGGTTGCTTCCCCCAGCTCCGGGTGTATGGAATAGGTTCCTAGGATCAAGCGTCAGAGGTAGACGTGCTGAGTTTTCTGATGGCTTCTTCTCATGACCTCGTTTGACGCGTTCAGATCCATCGAGAGCCAGAAGGTCTCTGCTTGAAGCTGTTGAGCTTGAACGTCCAAAGTCGCCCGCTCCGCTGCCATCCTGGCTTCCTCTGCGGCCAGATTTTCCTTAGCTTGCACCATCTCTTCACGTACGCGTGCCACCTCAGCATCATGCTGGGCTTTATCCGCCGGCTCTACCACGACATTCAACAGAGTGGTCAGCTTATGCATGAGGTCCATTAGAATTTGAGCCGGGGGGCGCACGGGGTCTCCTGACCCGGCCACGGCCGACCTGGTAGCTGTTGCCGCTGCTGCTGTGGAGATCTCTCCGGGCTTCGTCCCTGCCATGAAGACTCTGGTCCAATTCGGCGGCTCAAGGGGGTCCGGAATACTGCTGCCATCGGAACAGCCCCCGAGCATGCCATCCTGCAGCTGGTACAAAGAGTCCGTCTCGCCCGTTGATGATGCAGTGTCAGAACAGACGTTCGTCTCACCGCCGTCCACCGATCCTTCAGAGTATTCACCGTCGTGGACGCAGCCAACGAAGGCATGCTTCACGACATATTGAACACGGGCGGTCCTCGAGTGCCGAGCCGTTTCGATGAGGTTAGTGTGGACGTCCGGCTCAGGGTCTGACTCGCCGATCCGGCCGATGAAGACGTGAATTCTGCCAAAGGGGACCCGGTACTGAAAGCACAAGTGCTCCCTAGGTGGTTTTGATAATTGATGACAACATATCTCTTGTTGGACTAACATTTCAATCTAGCATGTTTCAGATAAGTTCAACAATGGAGTGGCATGGACTAAAGGTTGTGGGAACTCCTTCAAGATGCTAAGGACAAAGGATTGGCTAAAGCTTCAAGCTCAAGACTCCTCATTTTACATTTTAGTGATCCAAGATCACATTGAGTCTTTAGGAAAAGCCAATACTATTAAGGAGGGATGAGGTGTTGCTTAATGAGCCTCTTGCTTCATGTGCTTAGTGATATGCTCCAAAACCCTGAGCTACTTTCCCGCTTCCACATATGACCTAAACCCTAAGCCAAACTCGGTCTTACCGATTCTTCCTATCCGGCGCCATCGAGTTTCACTTGTCATTAGCCACTGCCAAAACCCTAGCAATTCGGTTCTACCGATAAGGATCTCGGTCTCACCGAGATGGGGTTGCAAACTCTCTATTTCCCTTTCGTAACTTTTTGGTCTCACCGAAAGAGCGAATCGGTCCCACCGAGATTGCAATGTAAACTCAGTGTTTCCCCTTTGTAACTTTTCGGTCTCACCGAGTTCCACTCGGTCTCACCGAAAGAGCAAATCGGTCCCACCGAGTTTGCCTGACCAACTCTCTGGTTAGCTAATTACCAAATTCGGTCTCACCGAGTTTGTGTAATCGGTCTCAACGAGATTACGTTATGCCCAAACCCTAACCATATCGGTCCTACCGAGTTGCATGTCAGTCCCACCGAAATCTCTAACGGTCACTAGGTTTACATTTTCGGTCCGACCGAGTTCGCTGATTCGGTCCCACCGAGATTGGAAAACTGTGTGTAACGGTTGGATTTTGTGTGGAGGCTATATATACCCCTCCACCTCCTTCTCATTCAAAGGGAGAGCTATCAGAACGCATACACCATTCCAACTCATATGTTCTGAGAGAGAACCACCTACTCATGTGTTGAGACCAAGACATTCCATTCCTACCATATGAATCTTGATCTCTAGCCTTCCCAAGTTGCTTTCCACTCAAATCTTCTTTCCACTAAATCCAAATCCTATGAGAGAGAGTTGAGTGTTGGGGAGACAATCATTTGGAGCACAAGAGCAAGGAGTTCATCATCAACACACCATTTGTTACTTCTTGGAGAGTGGTGTCTCCTAGATTGGCTAGGTGTCACTTGGGAGCCTCCGACAAGATTGTGGAGTTGAACCAAGGAGTTTGTAAGGGCAAGGAGATCGCCTACTTCATGAAGATCTACCGCTAGTGAGGCAAGTCCTGTGTGGGCGATGGCCATGGTGGGATAGACAAGGTTGCTTCTTCGTGGACCCTTTGTGGGTGGTTGCTTCTTCGTGGACCCTTCGTGGGTGGAGCCCTGTGTGGACTCGCGCAACCATTACCCTTGGGTGGAGCCCTGTGTGGACTCGCGCAACCGTTACCCTTCGTGGGTTAAAGTCTCCATCAACGTGGATGTAGGATAGCACCACCTATCCGAACCACGGGAAAAACATCCGTGTCTCGAATTGCGTTTGATCTCTCCAAACCCTTCCCTTTACATTCTTGCAAGTTGCATGCTTTACATTCCGCTGCTCATATACTCTTTGCATACTTGCTTGATATGTATTGTGTGATTGTAATTGTGCCTAAATTCCACTTAAACCAAAAAGCCTAAGAATTGCAACTTTAGCATTAAGTGTCTAATCCCCCCCCTTTAGCATTTTGGTCTTATGGCAAATCTTCGGGGATATGAATCAGGAGGAAAGGAATGGGTTCTTGATAGTGGATGTACTGATCATATGACCGGAGATGAAGAGATGTTTCGTGAGCTTGCTGAAAATGACGGCCCTCGAAAATATGTCACCTTTGGTGATAATTCAAAGGGTAAAGTGGTTGGCCTTGGTAAGGTGGCCATCTCACATGATAGTTCCATTCAAAATGTCATGCTCGTTGAATCTCTTGGCTACAACTTACTTTCAGTATCTAGACTTGCTGATTTCGGTTTGAATGTCCTATTTACTGAGGTAGATTGCCAAGTATTTCGTCGAGACAATCATAAAATGGTATTTACGGGTATGCGTAGAGGTGATCTTTACATTGTCGATTTCTCTAAAAAGGCACAACCTAAAACTTGCTTTGTTGCTAAATCCTCAAAAGGTTGGTTGTGGCATAGACGACTAGGTCACGTTGGCATGAGAAACCTTGACAAGCTTATTAAAGGAAATCATATCCTTGGAGTTAACGATGTCATATTTGATAAGGATAGACTTTGCAGTGCTTATCAAGCAGGTAAACAGGTTGGAGGAAGACATCCCGTGAAGAACATCATGACCACAAGGAGGCCACTAGAGCTACTTCACATGGATCTTTTTGGTCCCAACACCTACAAGAGTCTTGGTGGAAATTCTTTTGTTCTAGTTATAGTTGATGATTTTTCAAGATTTACGTGGGTGTTCTTTCTTAATGACAAGTCGCAGGTCCAGAAGATCTTCAGAAACTTCGCTAGGAAGGCCCAAAATTAGTTTGATGTGAAGATCAAGAAGGTTCGGAGTGACAACGGAACGGAGTTCAAGAACGCAAATGTGGACACCTTTCTTGATGAAGAAGGGATTTCACACGAGTTCTCGGCTACGTATACACCTCAACAAAATGGAGTTGTTGAGAGGAAGAACTGGACGCTCATCGAAATGGCAAGAATGATGCTTGATGAATACAAGACGCCAAAGCACTTTTGGGCAGAAGCGGTTGAGACAGCTTGTCACGCAACAAATCGCTTATACCTTCACAAGCTACTCGGCAAGACGGCATACGAGCTTCTCACCGGTAACAAACCCCAAGTTGGATACTTTCGAGTATTCGGCTCAAAGTGCTACATTCTTGGTAAGCATCATCGTTCAAAGTTCGCTCCTAAATCTCATGAAGGTTTTCTACTTGGTTATGGCTCAAACTCTCACACTTACCGTGTCTACAACAATTTCACCCGAAAATTTGAAGAGACGGTAGATGTGAAGTTTGATGAATCTAATGGCTCGCAAGTAGAGCAATTGCCAATTGATGTAGGAGACAAAGACCCTTCAGAAGCAATTCAAGACTTGTCCATTGGCAAAATTCGTCCAACGGAGGTGAAGGAGAGTACTTCATCCGTCCAAGTGGAAGCTTCTACTTCACGACAAGGTGAACCAAGAATCGACACGGAAGCATCCACAAGTGGAACACATCAAGATGAAGAAAACGAGGAAATACGTCAAGACGAACATCAACAACCTCCTTCTCCACCACGACAAGAGAATGACGACGTTAACAATGAAGAAGGCCAAGAAGAAGAACAAGATGAAGAAGATTCTCAATGAAGACCCAAGCAAAAGCTCTCACGAGTTCGAGCAAGAATTGCCAAAGATCATCCCGTCGAGCAAATCCTCAATGATATACAAATCGGGAGAATCACTCGCTCAAAAACTCGTTTAGCTAACTTTTGTGAAAACTATTCATTCATCTCTAGCATTGAACCTATGAAGGTTGAAGAAGCATTGGAAGATCCAGATTGGATAAACGCTATGCATGAAGAGCTACATAATTTTGAGAGAAACCAAGTTTGGACATTGGTTGAGAAGCCCGACAACAACCACAACATCATTGGTACCAAATGGGTGTTCCACAACAAGCAAGATGAAGATGGACAAGTGGTTCGCAACAAATCACGTCTCGTCGCAAAAGGGTACACACAAGTCGAAGGTATGGACTATGGTGAGACGTATGCCCCCGTTGCTAGACTTGAGTCCATTCGTATCTTACTTGCTTATGCTAATCACCATAACATCACCTTGTACCAAATGGACATTAAAAGTGCTTTTCTAAATGGTGAAATAGAGGAGGAAGTTTATGTCAAACAACCTCCCGGCTTTATCAATCCTAAGAAACCAAATCATGTTTACAAACTTCACAAAGCTCTTTATGGTCTTAAACAAGCTCCTAGAGCATGGTATAAATGCTTAACCAAGTTCCTTACTACAAGTGGTTTTGAAATTGGTAAAATTGATTCTACTCTTTTTACTAAAAGGGTTAATGGAGAGCTATTTATATGCCAAATTTATGTTGATGATATCATATTTGGTTCAACTAACCCCCTCTTTAGTGAAAAGTTTGGAAAGCTAATGTCAGAGAAGTTTGAGATGTCTATGATGAGTGAACTCAAATTCTTTCTCGAGTTGCAAATCAAGCAAACTAAGGAAGGTACATTTGTCTCTCAAACAAAGTACACCAAGGACTTATTCAAGAAGTTCAATATGCAAGAATGCAAATGTATGTCTACACCCATGCCTACTAGTGGACATAATGATTTAACCAAAGATGGTGAACCGGTTGATCAAAAGGTTTATCGCTCTATGATTGGTTCATTGTTATACCTATGTGCTTCATGTCCCGATATTATGCTAAGTGTGTGCATGTGTGCACGATATCAAGCTACTCCTAAAGATTGTCATCTTAAGGCTGTGAAAAGGATAGTGAGATATTTAATCCATACACCAAATTTTGGCATTTGGTATCCTAAGAGGTCTTCTTTTGATCTTGTTGGCTATTCCGACTCGGATTATGCCGGAGACAAGGTTGATAGAAAGTCCACTTCGGGTACTTGTCAATTTCTTGGTAGATCTCTTGTGTCTTGGTCTTCCAAGAAACAAAACTCGGTATCCTTATCCACCGCCGAAGCTGAATACATTGCCGCTGGTTCATGTTGTGCTCAATTACTTTGGATGACCCAAACTCTTAAAGATTATGGGATTTATGTGAAACATGTTCCACTGCTTTGTGACAATGAAAGTGCTATCAAATTTGGTCATAATCCTGTACAACATTCTCGGACTAAGCATATGGAAGTTCGTCATCATTTCATTCGAGATCATGTTGCTAAGGGTGACATCAATCTTAAGCATGTTCGCACCGATAAGCAATTAGCGGATATATTCACTAAACCACTTGATGAGAAAGTGTTTTGCAGGTTGATAGGAGAATTGAACATCATTGATGCTTCGAACTTGGAGTAGAAACTCCATTGGATACATGCAAGACATGAGCTTATGACTAATCCATGATATATCTGTTATGATAACTATCTTATGTCTTGGATATATTTGCACCTTGCATGTTGTCTAACCCATGTAGGTGCTTGGTTGAATCTAATTCCATGAGATTGCGACTCACTCATATCCTGAGCGATCTCTACATCACCAAGACTCTACACAATAGTGGTTGAAGACAAGGAAGCACAAAACCATGAAACATATCCTTTGACAAACTCTATGTTAAGCTTCATGATTGTCATTTTTGGATACACAAGTGCTCTTCCTTGCAAGAACTAACCCATGTAGGTAGATGAACTCAAACTCCAAGTGGTGCTCCCAACTCTTGATGAACTACATCAACCTTGAGCACCCACACAAGTTCAACTACATGAGCAAGAACCACATCACCACCCAAGGTATGTTATTCCATCTTAGAGAAGCTTTACTCCAAGACATGAGTCAAAGCAACTCAACAAGATGTGAATACATCAAGATGCTTAAACGAAAAATGGTAACCCCATTTTGAGCTTAAACGATGAGTATGACCTATGATCAATTGTTCTCACTTCACTCCTAAGTCAATATACTCTAACATAGGTGACTATGTCACCGCCCAATTCTAGATGAAGTTCTCTTGTGTTCTTTTCTGAGCTATTGCATTTGTCCCTTGCATATTTGTTTCTTTCTTTTTCAATAAAAAAAACTTCATCTAGAAACCTTTCACTCTTTTCTTTTTGATTTTTGTTCTGCATAATTCTGCATCAAATTCCTTGCAAATCTTTCAGCTAATTCATTGCAAATCTTTGTGAGATCTTACTTGACTAGTGAGCTGAGGTGACAAGTGTTTTTCTCTGTGATGAACTCGGTTTCACCGAATCGCTATTTTCGGTCCAATCGAATCCCTTCGGTACTACCGAAACATGCCACTCGGTGCCACCGATTTCGCAACAGGAAAAACAGTTTGCCACATATTCTATATTTCTTCTGATCCAGCTCCACTCAATGAATCTTGTCCTCTACAAGCATCACAGTTTTATTCACTGCTTTGTACTGAATCTCAAGGACCAAACCTATTCGACGGATTCCAGGAAAAACCTTCTTGGAAATTGATGTCAAAGGGGGAGAGAGAGATCACATCAAAGCTTATCATCAGAGAGAGAGAGATCACATCAAAAGCTTATCACCTACAAAGGAGAAAGTACTAAGGGGGAGAGAATACTCAAGGATCCCATATGGAGAATACTCAAGGATCCCACATATTAAGGGGAAGAAAGAAATCTCCAAGGGGGAGAGAATACTCAAGAGGAGAGATGCCACATGTCTTTTTGGGGGAAAGACATGTTCATATGAACTCATTTGAATTTAGTTCTATTCATATCATTCAGCTCTAATTTTCTGTTTCCTATCTTCTCCCAATATCCCATGTAAGATTCAGGGGGAGCAAGACACCTAAAGGAAAGAAATCAGTCAAATTCATTGCATATCTTTATTCTTGGGGACATGTTGAATTCAATATGGTACCTTGTACTCACTCTCTACATGTCATCCCAGTCTTGGTATTCTTGTGGTTTCTTCTGTTTGCTCTGGCTAGTGGACGTACCTGTGTTATCTAACCTTGTTTGTGCAGGTTCATTCCATCCTAAGCCAACCCAAGACCACAAGGTAAGTATATGCATCAAAATCATGAGTATGAGGAGTTCTTGCTTATGTACATACTGTTTGCAAGAAGGACTCATGAGCATGAAGGTATTTTCCTTGATAATCTTTTGCTCTGATGCATATGGCCAAGATACATGTAACACATTGCCTACTCTGTCATGGTTATGTTCTCACATGCCTCCATATTTCATATTTACATGAGTGCATACATGTAGGGGGAGCCTATGCTTGTTACATGTTCTTCCAAAGCTTTACTTGCTGTTCTTTATATCTTTATCTAAAGCTTGGATGTATGTTGCCATCAATTACCAAAAAGGGGGAGATTGAAAGCACAAGTGCTCCCTAGGTGGTTTTGATAATTGATGACAACATATCTCTTGTTGGACTAACATTTCAATCTAGCATGTTTCAGATAAGTTCAACAATGGAGTGGCATGGACTAAAGGTTGTGGGAACTCCTTCAAGATGCTAAGGACAAAGGATTGGCTAAAGCTTCAAGCTCAAGACTCCTCATTTTACATTTTAGTGATCCAAGATCACATTGAGTCTTTAGGAAAAGCCAATACTATTAAGGAGGGATGAGGTGTTGCTTAATGAGCCTCTTGCTTCATGTGCTTAGTGATATGCTCCAAAACCCTCAGCTACTTTCCCACTTCCACATATGACCTAAACCCTAAGCCAAACTCGGTCTTACCGATTCTTCCTATCCGGCGCCACCGAGTTTCACTTGTCATTAGCCACTGCCAAAACCCTAGCAATTCGGTTCTAACGATAAGGATCTCGGTCTCACCGAGATGGGGTTGCAAACTCTCTGTTTCCCTTTCGTAACTTTTCGGTCTCACCGAAAGAGCGAATCGGTCCCACCGAGATTGCAATGTAAACTCAGTGTTTCCCCTTTGTAACTTTTCGGTCTCACCGAGTTCCACTCGGTCCACCAAAAGAGCAAATCGGTCCCACCGAGTTTGCCTGACCAACTCTCTGGTTAGCTAATTACCAAATTTGGTCTCACCGAGTTTGTGTAATCGGTCTCACCGAGATTAGTTATGCCCAAACCCTAACCATATCAGTCCTACCGAGTTGCATGTCAGTCCCACCGAAATCTCTAACGGTCACTAGGTTTACATTTTCGGTCTGACCGAGTTCGCTGATTCGGTCCCACCGAGATTGGAAAACTGTGTGTAACGGTTGGATTTTGTGTGGAGGCTATATATACCCCTCCATCTCCTTCTCATTCGAAGGGAGAGCTATCAGAACGCATACACCATTCCAACTCATATGTTCTGAGAGAGAACCACCTACTCATGTGTTGAGACCAAGACATTCCATTCCTACCATATGAATCTTGATCTCTAGCCTTCCCAAGTTGCTTTCCACTCAAATCTTCTTTCCACTAAATCCAAATCTTATGAGAGAGAGTTGAGTGTTGGGGAGACTATCATTTGAAGCACAAGAGCAAGGAGTTCATCATCAACACACCATTTGTTACTTCTTGGAGAGTGGTGTCTCCTAGATTGGCTAGGTGTCACTTGGGAGCCTCCGACAAGATTGTGGAGTTGAACCAAGGAGTTTGTAAGGGCAAGGAGATCGCCTACTTCATGAAGATCTACCGCTAGTGAGGCAAGTCCTGTGTGGGCGATGGCCATGGTGGGATAGACAAGGTTGCTTCTTCGTAGACCCTTTGTGGGTGGTTGCTTCTTCGTGGACCCTTCGTGGGCGGAGCCCTGTGTGGACTCGCGCAACCGTTACCCTTGGGTGGAGCCCTGTGTGGACTCGCGCAACCATTACCCTTCGTGGGTTGAAGTCTCCATCAACGTGGATGTAGGATAGCACCACCTATCCGAACCACGGGAAAAACATCCGTGTCTCGAATTGCGTTTGATCTCTCCAAACCCTTCCCTTTACATTCTTGCAAGTTGCATGCTTTACATTCCACTGCTCATATACTCTTTGCATGCTTGCTTGATATGTATTGTGTGATTGTAATTGTGACTAAATTCCACTTAAACCAAAAAGCCTAAAAATTGCAACTTTAGCATTAAGTGTCTAATCCCCCCCTCTAGACACATCTACTTCTTGATCCTACAGGTACCCGTACTCAATTGAGTCGGCCTCGGGGCCCCAGCCTTCGTAGTTGATGTAGAGCTTGCCGCGACGACTCTTGGTCATCCTGCCCACAGTGTATCCCTTGAGCCCTTCGAAGTTGCCCTTCAAGAACTCAAATCCATCATGCGCTGGCCCCACGGTGGGCACCAACTGTCGTGGAATTGTCACGGCAAATGTCCTAGAAAAGGACTTAGTCGTAGGGCCATCGCAACTAGGAAGCTTAAAGGGGTTAATCGAGACAAATGACACGAGAGGCTTTTATACTAGTTCGGCCCCTACGATGAAGGTAAAATCCTACGTCTAGTTGGGTTGGTATTGCTGGGGTTTCAATCACCAAGAGGCTCAACTCGCCGGCTTGGTTATCGATCTGTTGTTTTCTTTCCCTAAGCTGCCACCGGGTCGTCCCCTTATATACACGGTTTGATGCCTGGCGGCCTACAGAGTCCCGACCGGCTTATAATCGTGTCCGGCTCGGTGACTTCTTTTACATGCCTTTCTTTACAAGTCTTTCCTTACATGCGGCGGTTTACAATACCGGGGCTTAAGCCGCCTCCAGGCCTTTGGGCCTTCTATAAGATTTAATAAACTATCGTCTTGAATGTTGACTGGGCTTCTTATGTAACCCACCATTCGGGCTGACCCGATTCCTCCTGGGCGGGTCATAACTAATAGCTATATCCCCAACATTTTCCCTCCGATGCCATTCTAGATCTCGGGACGAGATCCTCTCATACTGGTGGAGTGTTGTAACGCCCCGAGACCGTTGTGCCAGGTGTCTTCCAGTTATTCGCTATTGTTGCCTTGTCATTTGTTTGCGTGTCATGCATATCATATCATGTCATCATGTGCATCGCATTTGCATACGTGTTCGTCTCATGCATCCGAGAATTTTCCCCATTGTCCGTTTTGCAATCCGGCACTCCTATGTCCTCCGGCGCCCCCTTTTGCCTCTTCTCGTGTGCGGGTGTTAAACTTTCTCGGAATGGACCGAGATTTGCCAAGAGGCCTTGGTACACCACCGGTAGACCGCTTGTCATGTTTTGTGCCATTTGGAGTCCGTTTGATACTCCAACGGTTAACCGGGGAACCATAAAGGCCTCCTGTGTGTTGCAGCCCAACACCCCTCCAAAGTGGCCCAAAACCCATCCAAAACCCCTCCATCATCTCGGACGTTCGATCACGATCGCGTGGCCGAAAACCGCACCTCATTTGGAGTCTCCTAGCTCCCTCTACCTATATATATGTGATCCCCCTCCAAAAATTCGCGGATGAAACCCTAACTTCTTCCTTCCCCGCGCCACCGGACGCATCCGCATCGCGCCGGACATGTCCACCGCCGCCGGCCACCTCACTCCGTCCAATGGTGGAGTGCCACGTCGCCCCGCCGCCGCTCTCCTCCAACCCCCGTGCGCCACCTCACCCGCCGACCCTCTCTCTCTCTCTCCCTCTTTCTCTCTCT
>NC_057800.1:451762664-451793825 GCF_018294505.1 Triticum aestivum
AGCCCCGCGGCCGCCCGACCTGCTCCGCCGCCGTTTGCCATTCGCCGCCACGCCCGCTGCCGGCGCCGGCCACCGCGACCTCGCTGGAACGGCCATCCCCGACCTCCTCCGGCGATCTCCGGCTCTATTCCGGCGAGTCTCCCCGACAAACCTCGAAGTCCGCGCGCACCTGGATTTGGCTCTGAGAGACCTGGGTTGACTTCAACTTTTCCTCTAAGTATTTTATTTTTGCATCCAGTAGCAAATTTCATCATGCCATAACTTCATCACCGTTGCTCCGTTTTGCGTGCATAAGATATCGAAATGTTCATCAGGATGTCCTCTTCATTTTGTTCCATTGTGCCATGCTTTTTTGAGTCGATATTGATTCCCAAATCATGGGTGCGAGAGTGCTATAAGATGTTAGTTCCTGTTTCTTAACAGATCTTGAGCATTTGTCAGTTTTGCCATTATTATTGTGTGCTGCATATGGGCATGAGCTCTACATGTGTTTTGGGCTATGCCATGCCATCTTTACAGGGGTGTATGCCATGTATTTTTGTGATCAATGTGGTGACTAGCACAAGCATGCAAAGTAGCTCTTGTGATATTGCTGATTTCAGGGATTTAGAATTTCACAGTCATTTCCCTGCTGTTATTTTTATTGCACGTACTCATGTTGCTACACAGAGATCCATGCTTCTTTTTAGTATGTTCAGTAAGGATGATTTTGACATATGGTTATGCTCTGTCCATCCATGTCCCTGTTTGCATTTATGGAGTCCCCTAGAATGACTCAATCTTGCTCTACTTTTGCTATAAAATGTTCTTGGCAGATTGTTTACGTGTTAATCAATTTTGCCAAGGTTGTTGTAGTTGATCCATGCATGTTATGAGTTTGTTCTTGCCATGGTTAGCTTCATGAACATGTCTTCTTGCTGGGAGTATGCTTAGTTTGTCATGCAATGCCTTGTGTTGAGTGCATCGAGCTCGCAAATGTGCCTTCATAATTCTGTTTATGCCATGTCCAGTTTTTCTGCTAAGTCTGAATCGGTTACCGAAACTTGCTATGTTTACATGGGTGCCATCATATATTCTGATCCTTTTTGGCTTATGGTCAGTAAGGGACTTTTGTTATATGCTTTGAGTAGATTCATGCCATGCCTTGTATTGCTATGATCTGATCGTGTAGCATGTTTATATGTTGCTCTAAACATTGCTTCCTGATGTTAAATCCTGACATGTTAGTATTTTCACCAAGTCTGTGATGCTGATATCTTTTCCCCATTTGCCATGCCTGTTTGAACCTGCTCTTGTGTGATTTAGCCGTAGCTCAGTGTTCATCTGTTGTCAAGCATCTTGAGTAGGTCACTTCCATGTGCTTTGTTGCTATGTTGGAGTGCAATGGCTTAGTTTCTTGTTGCATTCTAGATGGTGCCGTGCTGTTAATCGCAGAATTGTGCCATTATTGTTTTGCTTGCCATTTGCAATCCGTGCATCCAATTCGGATGATCTTTATATCGATTTCAATCGAAATCAACTCATCTTTCCAATGGCACTCTTGGTTTGCCAAGTTGAGGCCTGGTTCAATCTTTCCCTTCCGGAGCATGCATATGCATTGCATATCACATCCCGCATATCATGCCATGTTTTGCATCATGTTGCTTGCGCATTGCACCATGATTGATTGTTGGTCCTTTGCTTGTGTTCTTGACTTAGGTAGAGCCGGAAGACGAGTACGTGATCGAGGAACCCGTTGAGTACGCTTACGAGGATCAAGCTTTCGTCTACTCGGAGAACTTCGCAGGCAAGATGACCATACCCTCGAAATCACTTATACCTTTGCTTGCTAGTTGCTCACTCTTTTGCTATGCTGCGATACCTACCACTTGCTATATCATGCCTCCCATATTGTCATGCCAAACCTATAACCAACTTTGTCCTAGCAAACCGTTGTTTGGCTATGTTACCGCTTTGCTCAGCCCCTCTTATAGCGTTGTTAGTTGCAGGTGAAGATGAAGTTTGTTCCATGTTTTGGAACATGGATATGTTGAGATATCACAATATCTCTTATTTTAATTAATGCATCTATATACTTGGTAAAGGGTGGAAGGCTCGGCCTTATGCCTGGTGTTTTGTTCCACACTTGCCGCCCTAGTTTCCATCATACCGGTGTTATGTTCCTTGATTTTGCATTCCTTACGCGGTTGGGTGTTATGGGAACCCCTTGACAGTTCACTTTGAATAAAACTCCTCCAACAAGGCCCAACCTTGGTTTTACATTTGCACTAACAACCCATCACCTTCCCTTGGGTTCTACAGACTGAAGGGTCATCTTTATTTTAACCCCCCGGGCCAGTGCTTCTCTAAGTGTTGGTCCGAAACAAGTAGACTGCGGGGCCACCTCGGGGCAACTTGAGGTTTGGTTTTACTCGTAGGATGTCTCATATGGTGTGCCCTGAGAACGAGATACGTGCGACTCCTATCGGGATTTGTCGGCACATTGGGCAGCTTTGCTGGTCTTGTTTTACCATTGTCGATATGTCTTGTAACTGGGATTCCGAGTCTGATCGGGCCGCCCTGGGAGAAGGAATATCCTTCGTTGACCGTGAGAGCTTGTGATGGGCTAAGTTGGGACACCCCTGCAGGGTTTTGAACTTTCGAAAGCCGTGCATGTGGTTATGGGCAGATGGGAATTTGTTAATATCCGGTTGTAGATAACTTGACACTTAACTTAATTAAAATGCATCAACCGCGTGTGTAGCCGTGATGGTCTCTTTTCGGCGGAGTCCGGGAAGTGAACACGGTTCTTGTGTTATGCTTGAACATAAGTAGTTTCAGGATCACTTCTTGATCACTTGTAGTTCACGACTGTGCTTTTCTTCTCTTCTCGCTCTCATTTGCGTAAGTTAGCCACCATATATGCTAGTGCTTGCTGCAGCTCCACCTCACTACCTTTTCCTACCCATAAGCTTAAATAGTCTTGATCGCTTGGGTGTGTGTCGGATTTCAGGTTCTGGCAGACCCTTGAGGTTCGAACACTGGGGTGCGCGTGGAGATTTCGCCTCCTACCTACCTGCACCCCTCCGCCATGCTAGGATCTAAACTACGGAAAGAACAACGCAAGAGACACAAGGTTTACACTGGTTCGGGCCACCGTTGTGGTGTAATACCCTACTCCAGTGTGTGGTGTGTGGATTGCCTCTTGGGCTGATGATGGCGAACAATACAAGGAAGAAAGGCCTCGCGAGGGCCTGTTCTTGGCTGGGGCGATGAACTGCTGGGTGGAGTTCAGTCACCTTTCTCTCTCTCTCTCTCTCAACCAACCGACTGAAAAATCCCTCAGCCCCCAGTTAACCGACCTAATCCCTCTTGCTATGTGGGTGGCTGGTCCTATTTATAGAGGCCCTGGTCCTATTCCCAAATATCGAGCGAGAAGGGAGCCAACAATGGCGGGCTAATTTGAAGGGGGACAACAAGTATCAGCCATCCTAACAAAAGTAGTCTTTGCCTGCGCAAAGCTCTGGTGATGACGCCGTCTTGGGCTCCACGATGACCTCCGCCTCGTAGTCCTCCTAGTCTTGGTCTCGTTGCACCGAAATGGCAACCTTTGCCTGATGCGTCGGTACTCCACGGCTGCGCTTGCCCCGTTTGCACCAAAGAGGAAAGGAGGACGCTGCGCGGGCTGGCACCCGCCTGGCGCCCTGAGTCGTCATGGCTTGCGTCATGGGCACCTCGTGAGGTACCCCGCCTTGATCTCTCCGCCTCCTCGTGAGCCAGCCTGACGAGGCCGTGCCTGAGGAAGCTCCGCGTCGTCCGCCCCGCGAGGCTTGGCCCCTCGCGAGGGTCTTGGGTTTGTGTTGGTGAAGACAGGTCATGCTGGGCCCCCCTTTGAGCCACGCCGCAGGCCGTAGGCAGGCAAGTCTGGGGACCCCCGTTCCCAGAACGCCGACAGTAGCCCCCGGGCCCAAGGCGCGCCCGGACTTGGCCGTGTAGGGAGGCGAAAGGGCAAGAGCGAAGCGTCGAGGGCCCTAACAGCCTGCGGCCTTGGGCGCCGCGTGGCGGTTGACTGGATGTGGGCGCCTTAGCAACCGCGCAAGTTGATAAGGGAGTGGCATCCGCCTAGGCCCTGCTTCTTGCTTTCCCCGGTTGCTGCTCAGATCCCCTTTCTTGCGCCTCTCCTTCCTCCCTTCGAAATTTCCAGATCTGCTCTGACCGTGCGACCTAGGAAGCCATGGCGCCTCGCCAGCCCCTGGCCGCAGCTTGGTACTCGTCTGCCCTGGACTCGCCGAACGTGTCGGAGGCGGGCCTTGCCCAGTTGCACCGGATGGCGACGGCGTGGGGCATCGACGGGGCGAAGGTGTTCAAGGCCGGTTCGCCACCCCTGAGGGTCAAAGGAGCACCTTCTATCCGCTCTTCGTAAGTGCCATTGTTGCTGGCCTGGTGCCTCCCTTCTCCGAGTTCTTCTTCTCTGTCCTCCACCATTACAAGCTACAGGCTCTGCATCTCCATCCCAACTCCGCCCTTCTCCTGTCAATCTTTGCTTATTATTGCGAGGCCCACGTTGGGTGCAGCCCTCAGTGGCCTTGCTGCGCCACTACTTCTATCTCCGGACCTCTCGCGGTCCTGCTTCCGCGTGCGCGAGCTTCGTCGGGTACGGTGGCGCCGTTGCCATCTCGAACTCTAGAAAGAGGATTGAGGGCTTCAGGAGCAAGTGGATCTTGGTGGATGCTGGGCGCATCCACCCTCGGCTGATCTTGCCCATGGAGTAGCCCAGGAGCTCCAGCGACTGGGGTCGAGCGGAGCTTACGGATCCCCGCGCAAAGATGGTGTTGGAGAAGATGGACGCGGATCTGAGGCCGACCGACATGGCGGCGGCGAAGCTGACCGGCGTGTCGCTGCTGAGGGAGTTCCTAGAGCACCAGCTGGCTCCGCTTCGGTAGTACTCGCTTCCAATGTGGAGGCCCCGTCCGAGCCCCGCGGCCTTGGCCGACGGAGACCTGGCGGCGGATCTCCAATCTCTGGTCGGGGGCAATGTGGCGAGGTTGGAGGGCGCTCCTACGCCATTGTTCCTCCGCGACGACTGGGAGCGGGTGGTGAAGTCCATGCCCGTCTTTAACGGGGAGGGGCCCGTGCCCCTGGAAGCTCCCGAGGGACCGGTGGACGTGCCCTCCGACGACTCTAGCGAAGAGGAGGAAGGAGGGGAGCGGTGAAAAGGGCCTGACTCCGAGGCGACTGACGGAGAGTCGAGGGCTCCCCTCCCCCGATGCAGGTCCCGTGCTCTCCGCCTTCCTCCGAGCGATGACGACGAGGATGACGACGAAGACGACGACGTGGACGACGACGAGCAGGACAGCGGGAGCTCGCCCCCGATCCCGAAGAAGGACAGGACCGGGATGATCTCCCGCGGGTCTGCCCCGGCCCCGGGGCGGACCGCAAACGCACCTTCCGCCTCCAAGCTTCCAGAGGTTGACCCTTCCAGACGGCTTTCAGGCTTCAAATTTGGCCGGAGGCCGCTCGAGCTCGCTGGCGATGACCCATAAGTGTTCGACTCTTGTCTTTATTTCTTGCTCTGCTTCTGCGGCTTGACGTCCGCATCTCTTGGATAGGCTGGCACCCACAGCAAAGAAGCCGAAGGGGGCTCCCAAGGTTCCACCCGTGGCAGTGCCCCTGCCTGCGAAGGAGGGTGACCGCGACGCACAGGCTTCTCCTGCCCGGTCGTCCTTGCGAGGCCTGGCTGAGCTGGCTGGGGCAAGCTCAGCCCCCATGGCCCAAGTGGCTCCCGAGGTGCTCTCGCCTGCCGCCGCCACCACAGCTGTCGGGGCACGACAGACTCCGCCTCAGGATGCTGCGGCCGCGCTGCCGCCTTCTCCTCCTACTCCACTGGCCGCTGTCTCTCCAACTCCTTGTGTCGTTCTGGATCGTGCTATTGCTGAGCTGGACCGACTGCGGCAGGATCTTCTTGGCACCGACCCTCGCTTGGTGGCCGGGCGCCTGGAGCTGGCCTCTGGATGGGTTCGCTCCGACGCTTCGGTTCGGGCGGCGCTGGTCCAGGCCTTGACGGCATGCGACGAGGAGAAGCAGGCCATCCTTGAAGCAAAGGCTGCTTGTGATGCAGCCCTGGGGGAGCTGGTCGACGTCCGTGGTCACTGCAAGGTGCTGGAGGACGAGTTGCAAGGCCTGCGGGACCAGCTCGCGGAAGAGGTCCACCTTAGACAAGAGCGGGAAGAAAGCGTGAAGGCTCGCGAGGCGGCCGTCGAGGGCCGGGAGGCCAAGCTCAGGAAGCGCCGCGACCGCCTAGGCGCGCTGGAGCAGGAGTTGAGGGCGAGGAAGGCCGAGCTGGACGACAAGGCCTTGGTTCTTGCCGAGGAACACGCGGGTTCGCGGAGTTGGAGGCGAGGGCTCGCTCCTCGCTGAGGATGCTTTACGACAGCGGCCTGGAGAGCCCGCTGGCTGCCGCCGAGGATGGCCCCGCCAAGCTACTTCCCTTCCTGGTTCATGCTCTTGAAGATGTCACCCTTGGCCTTGGCCCCATGGTCGAGGCTGAGGCACGTGTCCTGTCTTCTGCTGCGCTGACGCGGGTCCTCACCCACAACCACCTTCGTGATCCCGGCGTCGACCTCGACAGCCTGCTGGAGCCAGTGAGCGGCGAGCGTGCCGCTGCCACTGCCGAGGCCGTGAAGGGTCGCGCAGAAGCTCTGCTGGGGAAGTTCTGGGCCTCCAGCACCAAGCCGGAGCAAGGCGTTGCCGACCCCGCTGCTCCGTGAGGTGAACCCACTCCGCGCTACTCCTCCGCCGCCAAGTGACTCCGTCATGGCTCCTGTCTTGCTTTTAATTCCTGCACACATATCATGCCTCGGGGAGGCGTTTAAACTTGCGTTTGGCATTGAGATAACAGTGTGGACTGTAATATTTGCTTTTCAATTCCTTGAAATTTGCGCTTTTCCTTCCTACTTGCTTATGTTCTACGCCGGCAGAGCCCGGCCCCGCGCGTACCTCACCTAGCAATAGTCCCGACAGGAAACCAGGACGGGACCAAGGAGTGAGGGGCTACGTGACAAGTTAGGCTCCTGAGTCGCGATGCTCAGGAGTCCCCCTTGGCGCATGAACAACAAGTAAGGAGGTGTGATGCGGGTGGATCTACCGTTCTACATCTGCAGAGCCCGGCCGCGCGCGTGCCTCACCCAGCGTTGGTCCCGACCAGAAACCAGGACGGGGCCACGGAGTGAGGGACTACGTGACCAGTTAGGCTCCTGAGTCGCGATGCTCAGGAGTCCCCCTTGACGCTCAAACGGCCTTCATACCTTGGCTCCACTTGGGGAGAGACGCGCGATGAACCAGGCCCGGGGGGACCTGGCTGGGCGGCGTGCGTCTGGGTGTGACCCAGGCGCAGCCCTCGTGCCCAGCCCCCTCGTGCGGCACTCCCGAGGGGAGGCGTTACTATGAGGCTAGACACTAAGCTCTAGGCTCCCTGAGGTTGATGCGGCCCGGGGGCCACCCTCAGTTGTTTATCACCAGCGCGGAGCATAGTGCTACCGTATGTGTACGGGCATAGCCGCTCCTCGGCAGTGTCGTCAGCCAGCGCGGAGCATGGTGCTTCCACTGGTATGTGGGAGGGGGCCCCCCTCCGGGAGGAGCCCGCGGGGCGTGTACAGCCCTGCCCTGACACGTGGCTGGCACGGTAGGGCCTGGCGAGGTGTATCTGGGCACCCGTGAGCCAGCGCGGGACTCACGGGGCCCTACCTCTAGGCGGGTTGCGCCTGGCACTAGGCCTTATCTTGTGATGTGTCCCTACAAATTGGGTTAGATGCATGCACTCTACGTCCTCGGGTCCCGGCCCTCAAGCTGGTCTCAGCCGTCGCTGGTATGCCAGGTCGCGATGCCATGGTCAAGGCCAGAGGGTTAGGGCCGGAGAGCTAGTAAGAGCCCTGAGTCGCGATGCCCAGGTACCCTCCTTTAACGTGCAAGTGGTCAGCATGGAGAAGAAGAGGTGCCGTGGACCGGCATCACATAATCAAGCATGGTGGATCTAACGCATAATCGGAATAAACGCAGATGGGATACATGCCGCTGGGCCTGGCCTCGGCGGCTTGGGGATCGTGCAGCCCGAGGGGCGCCCCCAACAAGGTAAGCTAACAACATGGAATAAAAAGGGGATACGCGCCGCAGGGACGGACCCACACGGCCTGGGAATGACGCAGCCCTGGGGGCGCTCCCAGCTGGAAGTGAAACTTGAAAGATGTCACCTGATGATGCTGAAGACGAAAGGTTGTTGGTGTAGCAGGCTCGGTGGGCTGTGGAAGCCGATCCTCATGAGCCCCCAGGCCCGGGGGCCTCGGGAGACTCGGGAGGCGCTGGTGGCCCCTCGCGGACCATCTCCATCTCCGCCAGGGCTATGGAACACCTGGCCTCTTGTGCCTCCGTGATGCCCCACATGAGGCGCTGGTACGTATCAGCCGCGCTCGGCAAGCCGTAAGGCATGCGAACGCAGCTGTGGAGTGGACCTCCATAGCGCCCCACTCGCGAGGGCCAGAGGTGCTCTAGGGAGGCGACTTGGTTGAGCCCTGGTACGTCGATGCAGACGCGCAACCCACCATCCTCGCCTGGATGGGGGCCCACTGCTGGTAGGCGACGGCCGCCTCTCGTGACCCTTGACTCCTGTAACTCCTGAATGGCCTTGCTGACGAACTCCTGAGGGTCTGGATCTCCTTGCCTCGCTCCTTCTTGAGGGAAACGTGCTTCAAAACACGCCTCCACGTGGTGCCCAAGCGCCTCCCTCGTGACCCTAGCTAGGTCGGCGGCCCTCCAGGGGAGAGCCCCCGAGCCCTGCCTGAGGAGCGCGCCGGGCGCGCTTTCCTATGCGATGGAAGGAGGTTCCCCCTGAGCAGGCACGGGCCCAGAGGGACGTGCCTCCTGAGGGGACGGGCCGGACGATGTCTTCTTCTTCTTGGGGGCGGCCTAGGGAAGCCTCCTGCTTTCGCGATCTGGGTCTTCCAGTGATGCGGCCTGAAAGGCTCGTTCCAGGGAACACATCGCGTCCTTCTCTTCGTAGGGCACCGTGATGACTCCGCCGCTTCCTGGCATCTTGAGGACGTTGTAGCCATGAAGAGTTACGGCCATGAACTTGGCCAGCGCTGAGTACCCAAGGATGGCGTTGTACGGTAGGCAAATGTGAGCGACGTCGAAGTTGATGAGCTCGGTGCGGTAGTTGTCGCGTGCCCCGAAGGAGACAGGGAGGCGGACCTGCCCGATCGGGACCGTGGAGCCGTCAGTGATACCGGAGAAACGCTTGGTTGGCTGAAGCTGGCTGTAGGGCACTTGGAGGTTGTTGAACGTCTCCACGGACAGGACGTTGAGCCCTGCCCCTCCATCGATGAGGGTCTTGGTGACCACCACGTTGCTGATGATTGGGGAACAAAGCATCGGGAGGACTCCGGCTGTAGCCGCACACTTGAGCTGATCTGCTGAGCTGAACGTGATGGCGCACGCCGACCACCTGAGACGGCGCGTGGCTTCGAGCCTGGGGAGGACTGCGTTCACTTCGCGGGCGAACTGCTTGAAGATGCGTTGAGAGGCTGGGTCTTGAGCTCCGCCCAGGATGCAGGCGATCACGCACGCCTCTGGAAGCCCCCAGCCTCCTCGTCTTGGTGGCGGTCCTCGTTTCTCCTTGGCTGCGGCGGCAGCGGTGGGAGGCCTGTGTTGCCTTGCGGGCGATCCTCGCGAGGCTGATCCCTCCAGTCTCCCTCGCGAGGGTGATCCCTCCATCCTCTCTCGTGAGGCGGGTCTTGCCAGCAATCCTCGCGAGGTTGGTCGCGCCACCCTTGGCGCGGGCCACGGTCTTCCCAGCGTCCTGCGTTCCTTCCTCCTCCTCGGCCATAGCCCCGGTCACCGCTGTCAGGGCGATGGCCGATCCTTCCTTCACGCACGGCTCGGAGTTCTTGACATTCGTTGGTGTTGTGGGTGTGGAAGTCATGGTACACACAGTACCGGCAGCCCTTGGAAGGTTCGGGATGATCTCTGCCCTGCTTGGTGTCTGGTTCTGCCGCGAGCACGGCAGCCCCCTTGCGCTTCACATCCTTGGCCTTGAGCTTCTTCTCTTCTGGATCTGCGGCAGGCAGTTCGAGGAGGGAGAGACTCCCTTCCTCGGCCCTGGTGCACTTGTTCGCCAAGTTGAACAGCTCCAAGGAAGTGCACAAGTCTTCATGCATCGCCAGCTCCTCCTTCATCTTGACGTCGCGCACGTCGCTGGAGAAGGCTGAGATGATGGCCTCTTCAGTCACCTTGGGAATCTTGAGGCGTGCATTGTTGAAGCGCTGGATGTACTTCTGCAGGGTCTCCCCAGGTTGTTGCTTGATGCGGCGCATGTCGCTCACGGCGGGTGGCCGGTCGCGAGTGCCTTGGAAGTTGGCGATGAAGCGGGTGAGCATCTCCTCCCAGGAGGAGATTGTGCCTGGAGCCAGGTTCAGGAGCCAGGGTGGGCCCCGTCCTTGAGCGCCATGGGGAACCAGTTCGCCATGACCTTCTCGTCTCCGTTGGCAGCTTCAATGCCCAGCTCGTAGAGCTGGAGGAACTCCGCAGGGTCAGCCGTGCCGTCGTAGCGAGGAGGCAGGTCTGGCTTGAACTTGCCGGGCCACGCGACGTTGCGTAGTTCGGTGGTGTAGGCGCGGCAACCTGCTGTGGCCACGGGAGGCCTTGGGTGACGGAGAGCCTGGTCTTGCATGTCCCCACGCGCTGCAGCTGAGGGCAGCGCGGGGTCTTGACGCGCGGGAGCAGGAGCATGGTCGCGACGTGCTGAAGCAGGGAGCGCCCGAGCAGCTTCTGGCGGGCGAGGGACTTCTTGGCAGCTCTGTTCTTGCCGCGCTCGCACCTGACGGAGCGGGTTCCACCCAGGGGCCACGCGCCTTGGAGCCATGGCGTCTTCTTGAGGAGGAGGCGACCGGGGCGCCGCCGGAGCCTCGTCGCCCGCGTGGGGCGGGGTGCGGTGCAGTGGAACGTACGGCGCAGGAGAGCCACGAGCTCGGCGACGCGGTCGAGCCATTCTTCATAGACGTCGTCGACGAGACGGTAGTGCAGGAGCTCGTTTGCCGCGATGAGCGCAGCTCGAGCCTCCATGGGCGCGCGGAGCGCGCGGGACGAAGATCCAGCCGGGGCGAGCGAGGGAGTTGCGGTGCGGCCGTCTTGCCGCACGGAAGGATGCTGAGACGATGCTTGTTGCTCGTCCCCCGCCGGGCCGGTGGTGGCGTTGACGGCAAGTGACGGGGAACAGCGAGGACGCCCGCCGACAGGGGTTGTCACACCCTAGCTAGTCATGCATTAGAGTGTTGCATCATGTTTACTCTTTCATCAGAAACTTGAAATGGGGATGACAGAACCCCCAGTCCCCTCTGAAAACCAACTAGGGTTTACTAAAATAATTTTCAATGAACCTGAAATGCCCTTCTAAAATGCCCATCATTTTTGTCTTGGTTCAGAACCTCTGCAAAAGTGGTGCACATTTTCCTAGGCCATCCTAGGGGTTTTGAATTAAATCATAACTATTTGAATTTGGGCATTTAAAATAATATAAAATATTTAAATGCTCAAATATCTCCAAGCTAAAATGTTTCATGTTGGAAATAATCCAACTATGAGCCAGGAGTAGTTTGGTGATTTTTGGAGTTGCCTAGGTATTTTATTTAATTCAACAAAGTTGCAGATATATTAAATAAAACAGAAAACAGAAAATAAATAAAGGGAGAAGCTTACCTGAGCTCCTCCCTGTGCGGCCCAGCCCAGCCGGCCCAGCACTGTGCTGGCCCGTGCCAGCCAGCTGCTTCCCCTCGCCAGAGCAGGCAGGGAGGTGAGCATGGCGCGCCCGAGCTCGCCACGCACCACCCAGCCTCTCTGCATCGCCCTGGTCGCCGTTGCGCCGCGTGGATCGTCTTCTGGTCGTCGCCCCGACCTTGCCGACACCCTCTCACTCTCCCCCGGCTCTCCCTCGCTCTCTCTCCCTCACGGCCGAAGCTCACCGTCGCCGCCGTTCGCCTTAGCCACTGCCTCCGACCATCCCTCGCTCCCCCGACAAGCTCAGAAGCTCCGCCTCGACTCTCTCTTCCTCCCCACCGCTCCACGAGTCCCCGGAAGCCCTGCATCGCCGCCACGTCGCCGTTCCCCTCTTCGGGCTCCGATCATCGTCGCCGACGAATTCGCCGTCTCCAGCGCGTCCCCGAGCCCGTTTCGACGCCCACTGCAACCGCGGTGAGCTACGCCACCGTTTCCCCCTTCTTCCCGGCTCTCTCCCGACCCCTAGGCCCTAGCCCCACCGCGGCCGAAAGCTTCACGCCGCCGGCGATGTCGCCGTCGTGGCCACGGTCGCCGTAGCGCCCAACCGAGCTCACCATCGTGCTCCACATCTCACTAGGAGCACGTAGCACGCTCCAACACCCCCCCTAACGCCCTGCAACACCGTTCCCGTGCACGACCGAACCCCGGCAGCCGCAACCGAGCTCGCCGCCGTCGACTCCGGCCACCCCGACCCCAACGGACTCCGCCAAGAGCCGCGGGTCGTCCTCAGCTTCACTCCGGTGGCCTCCGCGGTCCATTTGGTGGCCGAAACGACCAAAACCACTATCGCCGCCGCACTGATGGTCGCCGCCGGCCAGAACTCCGGCGAGCTGACGTGGCCTAGTTAATTAGCCACTAACCCACCACCTACTGACGCTGACAAGTGGGCCCCAGGGCTTAGTCAAAGCTAACCAGCCCGGGTCAACACGGGATTAGCCCCTGTGTCACTGACGTGTGGACCCCACACGTCAGGTTTGACCCGAGCCAGCCCTGTTGACCTGCTGATGTCACTGTGACGTCAGGCTGACGCAGTAAATGATATTTCTGGATTTAAATTAAATCAGGAAATTCCAGAATATTAATTAAACTTCAAAAATTCATAACTTTTATTCTGTAACTCCAAATTGGACAAATTATATATGAAAAATGATCAGAAAAATCCAATCTATCCATCTGTACTATTTTCATGCATGATAAAACAAGTTAAATTGATGTTTTAAACAGAACAAGAAAAGGCACTTTAAAAGGCCATATTTGAATTTGGAATTTGAATCTTTGATTCAAATTTGCTCAAACACTTCTGGCTTTAGTTGCATTAGCCCAACACACTCATATTGCCATGTTTCTTGCATGCATCATATTGTTGCACCTTGTTTGGTGATGCCTGCGTATCGTTATCCTTTGCGACAGGATCTGTCCCCGAGGAGTACCGTGACTACCCTAACGAAGAACCGTATCCGTGCAACGAACCATCAGGCAAGCAACCAACCATTTGATCATATCGATACAATCCCATGTTCTCGCTCCTGCTCTCTTTTACTGCATTAAGACAACGCGATTCAAACTGCTGTGTGCTACGGTAGTTGAACCCATTTCCTCTGCATGACCTGTCATTGCCACAGTAACTAGATGAAACCCACTAGCATGTGTAGGAGTTGATTGAGCCATATGTATGTGTTGTTCCTACCTTGCTATGCCTGCTATGCTTAGAGTCGTGTCAGGTCTGGTTCATCTGGGTGATGGGCTAGAGTGAAATGATTATGTCGGTAATGAGAGTGGTGTGGTGAACACGATTTGGTAAAGGTATCGATGAGAGGCCATGTAGGAGTACATGGTGGGTTGTTTCATTGAAGCCGACCTTAGGCACTGAGATCTGTATGTGTGATTTAAGAATCAGCTACTACCATGCATTGGGCCCGAAACCAATGGACCCTCTCGACTTCTTATTCACCCTAGTTCTCCGTCCAGGAGTTGCAAGTAGTTTCTGGTGTTTGTAGCCTACTGGAGGCCGTGGACAGCGCTGACCGTAGGGGTGGGCTGTGATGCGGTAGGTACGTGGCCGGGTGTACCGAATACCCGTTAGGTATCTCGGGAACCCTGTTCACATCGTTCGGGGCCGTATGGGAAACCTCGGCCGGACTCCCTGCGGATGGAACCTGAATAGGCGATAAACCTGGACTGGAGGCTTAGGTGATTAGGTAGGTCGTGGCCGACACCCACGTTGGGCTTCCGCTTGAAGGTTGCCGAGTACATGTCGTGTAAACGACGATAAGTGGTGAGAGCGTGTATGAAGAAGTACACCCCTGCAGGGTTATCATGATCTATTCGAATAGCCGCGTCCGCGGTAAAGGACTACTTGGTTGCCTATACAGTTCATAGACAAGTAAATGGAAACTGATAAAAGCCTCAAGATAAGTGTGAGTGCCGAGGATGGCTCTTCCGTAGGAAGACGGAGGTGGATCCTCGGTAGTGTATTGAAGTGGTGAGTAGTGGACTCGTGTGCGAAAAACTATTTCAAGTTGGAGTATCGTAGGATAGCCTAGCCAAGAGTCAAAGCTGGCTTGCTGCAATAACTCCACCAACCCTTCTTGATACTATGCGTGTATGTAGGATCTGATGTAAGTCTTGCTGAGTACCTTTGTACTCATGTTGCTATAATCTATATTTTTACAGAAGACGCTGCAACCCCTTCTGATGGGTTCTATGTAGACGTTGACATCAACGAGTAGGCTAAAGACCCAGGTGGTGACCCTGAGCTTGTGAAGGACCACATAGTATAGTCAGGCTTTCCAAGCCTCTTTTATTTTACTAGTTGTCTGTACTCAGACAAGTTACTTCCGCTGCTGGTTTGTATGACTGTATGACTTGTATGTGGGGTCGTGAGATCCGTACCTGTGTGTATGATATGTATGGCTCTCTGAGCCTTAAATAAAGTACTTGTGTCGTAGAGTCATGTTGTGATGCTTCGTTGTATTTGCACATATTGAGCATATTGTGTGTATGATTGAAATGCTTGGTATGTGTGGGATCTGACTATCTAGTTGTTTATCTTTAGTAGCCTCTCTTACCGGGAAATGTCTCCTAGTGTTACCGCTGAGCCATGGTAGCTTGCTACTGCTCTGGAACACTTAGGCTGGCCGGCATGTGTCCTTCTTCGTTCCTGTGTCTGTTCCTTCGGGGAAATGTCACGCTTTGAGTACCGGAGTCCTGTTAGCCCGCTACAGCCCGGTTTACCGGAGTCCTGCTAGCCCAGTGCTACAGCCCGGACCCACTTGCTGATGACCGACACGTTCGAAGCTGGGTCATGGATGCCTGTCCCTGTAAGTCTGTGCCACTTTGGGTTTACGACTAGTCATGTCAGCCCGGGCTCTTTATCATATGGATGCTAGCGACACCATCATATACGTGAGCCAAAAGGCGCAAACGGTCCCGGGCAAAGGTAAGGCGACACCCGTGGGAATACCGTGCGTGAGGCCGCAAAGTGATATGAAGTGTTACCGGCTAGATCGATGTGACATCGAGTCGGGGTCCTGATAGCGTTGGCATCAGAGCCGGACTGCCTGTAGGTTCTCCAAGCCAAACTGGTCGATGTTGAGTCTAGAAATTCTTTAGTTATATGTAGGGGAATTGTTTGTGGGTTGGAACGTAAGGCTCTTTTTACTTCTTATATCTTATGACATTCTGATCTGAGTCAGTCCATTCTTCCACCGGGGGTTAAGGAATTAGGATCTGTTCTCTCTATCAGGATCACGAGTTACTAATCAGTAGTACCTTATAAGTTTGATGGTTACAAGCCTAGTTCAGTTCTACTACCACATTATGTTGCCAACATGGTTTCAGAACTTTGATATGATGATGTTGAGTGTGTACGAAATCCTTTGTCAAATGTCTCAAAATCCTTTTTGAGCATTTACAGCTGTTATGCTGCCGAAATTTTGCTAGAAATTCTAATGCCTTTGCATTATAACTGTGCTTTCAGATGGCCACTCGCGACCTCAATCAAGTGGTTCGCCTGACTCGATGCCTAGATGTACCCGGCCATACTGCTAAGTTGGTCAGGGTAATGACTGAGGCTGGATATCGCTGGTATCCCGAGTACACGGTCGAAGAGCAATTCCGAGACTTTAATCAAAGCCAGTATCTCTGCACTGTCAGGATATTTCCATCTTATCCTGGATCCACTGAGCCTCTTCACTGCTCCTATGGACTCGGGGTTACTATCGAGATGGCTGTGCAGGATGCCGCCTACTCTATGATGACCATTATGCGAGTCAGATCTGGGTTATTTCGGGACTCTGATTTCCGGTATATGCCAGGATCACTTCCGGGAGCACAAGGGTATCTCCAGGCTATCTATGCTGACTCCACTCAGGAGGATTCACGGACTCGCACCACTGCTGAGATGCTCGAGGATAAGGACCGTGAAAATCGGGCCTTAAGGTTAGAGCTCTTCAATACCCGTGCTGACCACTGGGCCACTTTGACTCGGTTCGCACCGGCGGTGCAAGCTGGATTTTCAGATATGCGCGATCTCTATCCAGTGAGATCTGCTCTGCCAGACGTGATGGTTTGGCGTGATGTAGGAGGCATCACCCCACCTCGCGGTCCCCGCAGGCCACCGTTTGTTGGTCCACGACCTCATCCTAGCCCCTATGGTCCACAAGCTCCGCGAGATCGTCTGTTTCCGGATGAACATGTTGAGCTTCCAGGCTATGGAGGTGACTTCTACGAGGACTACTACGGATCGGTCTGAGTTAGTGATAGTATCCCTAGTTCGCACTAGCTGTGTCATCTATCGTCCCGCGTGACTCGTGGGATACGACCTAGTTTGTACTCTTTCCGGAGTTGTAGAAAAATAATGTATAGAAGTTTGGAATGCCTCCGATGAGATGTAATCCCTTTTCACCGTAATAGTACTTTGTTTGGTCTTGTACTAAACCTTGTATGGTGTGTATGACGATGGAATAAAAGAAGCAGTTTCTGTATCTACCATGTCATACGGATGATCATCTTGCATTCCGAGTTATTCCTTGCATTATGTATCCTATGTCGGAATTTTATCATTCTGACTAAATCATTGTCTTGTTTACCTAGGATGGTCAACACGCGCGCCAACCCTGCTTCTCAAGAGCAGGCCGAAGGCAGTGAAGCCAGGAATGAAAATCTGCCTCATCCTCCTTCACTAGCCGAGGTTATGATGGAAGCTGAGCGAAACAAGCGGGAGACAAACCGTTTGTTGGAGCGTATTGAACAGAATACAGCACACCATCAGAGGGTTAACGTGGTGTCACTCAGTGATTTTATCAAATTGCATCCACCCACGTTCCACCACTCCGTCGAGCCTCTCGACGCCGATGACTGGCTTCGCAGTATCTCTCACAAACTGCGTTCCGCGCTGGTAGCTGAGGCTGACAAGGTCACCTTTGCCGCATATCATCTTGAAGGCCCCGCCAGCCTGTGGTGGGAGAATTATGGAGCCATGCGCCCAGCGGGCCATGTCACAACTTGGGCTGAGTTCAGCGAGGCTTTCCGTGAACATCACATTCCGGAGGATCTCATGGACCATAAGCGTGAAGAATTTTGCAACTTCACCCAAGGCCGACTTTCTGTGGATGCTTATAGCAGGGAGTTTGGTAAGCTCGCCCGATATGCAACTGAGGAAGTGTCTACTGACGCCAAGAAGCAAGCAAGGTTCCGTAAGGGCCTTAGTCCTGAGCTTCGTCGCGACCTCCGTCTGCATGAGTGCACATCTTTTTCGAAACTTGTCAACAAAGCCATCAGTGCTGAAACTGGTCAGACAGACTATGACGCAACACGCAAGCATGGACGTGACACGGGTTCCTCATCCGGTGCTGGTCCTCAGAAGCGCCGCGTGTGGGTACCCAACACCGCCCTGCCACCCAGGTTCACACCGAGGCCATTTTTCCAGGCGCCTCGCCCCGCTCAACAGTCTGCTCCAGCCAAGCCCTATGGGGGTCCAACCAATAATGCTCCTCCACGTACCAGTTCCGTGACTTGTTTCAAGTGTGGGGAATCTGGTCACTATATGCGGGAGTGCCCCCAGACCAACCCCAATCAATCTGCTAAAGCTGTTGGCCGTGGCAAGCCGACAGGGAAAGTATTCCACGCTAAACCGGTCACCGCTTCACGTGGCCATGTCAACTGCATCTCTGCCGAAGAAGCTCAAGAGGACCCCAACGTCGTTCTCGGTACGCTTCTTGTTAATTGCCACCCGGCATCTGTTCTTTTCGATACAGGAGCCTCTCATTCCTTTATATCTGAAAATTATGCTCGTTTGCATAACATTGCATTCTGTGACTTGCCATCCACTATGGAAATCTCTACCCCTGGGTCTAGATGGCAGACCTCTAGGGTAAGCCATGAAAATGAAATCCAAGTCGACAGACTTGTTTTCCTTGCATCTCTGATAGCCCTTAAATCTTCAGATATTAATATCATTTTGGGTATGGACTGGATGTCAGCTCATCAAGCCAAAATTGATTGCTTCTCTAGGACTGTTCAACTCACCCATCCTTCGGGAAAGATAGTCAATGTCTTGACCCGAATAGCCAAGCGACAGTTATATTCTCTTAACGCCAGCCCTTTGCCAGACCTTGAGGACGTTCCGGTAGTCCGTGACTTTCCGGATGTCTTTCCAGAGGAATTGCCAGGTGTTCCACCTGACAGGGATGTCGAGTTCGTAATCGACCTCATCCCCGGAACCGTTCCGATTGCTAGAAGACCTTATAAGATGGCACCTCTAGAACTAGCCGAGCTTAAGAAACAACTCGATGAATCCTTGAAAAAGGGTTTCATCCGCCCTAGTTCATCTCCGTGGGCTTGCCCCGTCCTATTCGTCAAGAAGAAAGATGGTACGGACCGGATGGTTGTAGATTACCGACCTGTCAATTTGGTCACAATCAAGAACAAATACCCGCTTCCCAGGATCAACGATCTGTATGATCAGCTCGCTGGATCCTCAGTCTTCTCCAAGATGGATTTGAGGTTGGGCTACCATCAAATCAAAATCAGAAACGGGGACATTCCTAAAACGGCCTTTGTTACTCGTTATGGCCAATACGAGTACACCGTCATGTACTTCGGTTTAACCAACGCTCCAGCCACTTTTTCTCGGTTAATGAACTCAATCTTCATGGAGTATTTGGACAAATTCGTCGTAGTTTATCTCGATGATATACTCATCTACTCTAAGAACGAGGAAGAACATGCCGAACATCTAAGGCTAGTGTTGAAGAAACTTCGAGAGCATCGCCTTTATGCCAAATTTTCTAAATGTGAATTCTGGTTATCAGAAGTGACCTATCTGGGTCATGTAATATCTGGTAAAGGTATTGCGGTTAACCCTGAGCGAGTTCAAGCCGTCCTTGATTGGACTCCACCTGAATCGGTCAAGCAAGTTCGGAGTTTTCTAGGCTTAGCGAGCTATTGCCGTCGCTTTGTCGAGAACTTCTCCAAAGTTGCTAAACCTCTAACCGAACTCCTCAAGAAGGATAAAAAGTTCGAATGGACTCCACAATGTGAGCACAGTTTTCAGGAACTGAAAAGACGCCTGACCTCTGCTCCCGTGCTGGTACCGCCAGACTTCTCCAAAGACTTTGTTATCTACTGCGACGCCTCGCGACAAGGACTAGGTTGCATTCTTATGCAGGATCGACACGTAATTGCTTACGCTTCACGGCAATTGCACCCACATGAGGAGAATTATCCTACTCATGATTTAGAACTTGCAGCCGTAGTCTATGCACTTAAGACCTGGCGACATTACCTCCTCGGTAATCGTAGCGAAATATTCACGGATCACCAAAGTCTGAAGTACATCTTCACCCAACCGGATCTGAATCTCAGGCAAAGACGTTGGGTTGAATTGATCACAGACTTCGACTTAGGAATAACCTATACCCCAGGGAAAGCCAACGTCATGGATGATGCGCTAAGTCGTAAATCTTATTGTAACAACCTGATGTTACAACAAAGTCAACCGCTTCTCCATGAGGAATTTCGGAAGCTTAACCTTCACATTGTACCTCAAGGTTTTCTCTCCACCTTGGTGGCAAAACCTACCCTTACGGATCAAATTATCAAAGCACAGAAGGTAGATCCGGGAATCTCCCGCATCAAGAGAAACATTCAGAAAGGAATTGCGAATTGTTTCTCCGTTAATGATCAAGGAGTCGTATACTTCGGGGATCGACTAGTGGTTCCCAAGGTGCGCAACCTGAGGCAATTGATCCTTAAGGAGGCCCATGAATCTCCTCTCACCATTCATCCCGGTAGTACTAAAATGTATCAGGATCTACGCCAGAGGTTCTGGTGGACTAGGATGAAGAGAGAAATTGCTCAGTATATTGCCAATTGCGACGTCTGCCGTCGTGTAAAAGCAGAGCATCAACGGCCTGCTGGCACCCTTCAACCCTTAGCTATTCCTGAATGGAAATGGGATAAAATTGGTATGGATTTCATTACCGGTTTTCCCAGAACCAAAAGAGGGAATAATGCTATTTTCGTCGTGGTCGATCGTCTTTCCAAAGTAGCTCATTTCTTACCTGTTCGTGAGAGTATAACCGCTAGCCAACTGGCAGACTTATACATCTCCCGGATAGTGTCCCTCCATGGTGTTCCTTTGGAAATCAATTCAGATCGAGGAAGTCTTTTCACCTCTCGATTTTGGGAAAGTTTCCAAAATGCTATGGGAACCCGTCTCTCCTTTAGCACCGCTTTCCACCCTCAGTCAAGTGGTTAAGTGGAACGCGTCAACCAAATTCTAGAAGACATGCTTCGAGCCTCTGTTATCTCGTTCGGAATGGACTGGGAGAAGTGCCTTCCATTTGCCGAATTCGCTTACAACAACAGCTATCAATCTAGCTTGGGTAAAGCCCCTTTTGAAGTTCTCTATGGACGACGATGTCGAACACCCCTTAACTGGTCAGAGACCGGGGAAAGACAATTCTTTGGCCCGGATATGATTCAGGAAGCAGAAGAACAAGTTCGTATCGTTCGTGAAAAGTTGAAAACAGCCCAATCCCGTCAAAAGAGTCAATATGACCGAAAACATAAGGCTATGACTTTCGAGGTTGACGAGAAGGCTTACCTTCGGGTCACCCCTCTGAAGGGAACCCATCGTTTCGGTATCAAAGGCAAATTGGCTCCTCGTTACATTGGACCTTTTCGCATTCTTGCCAAACGAGGAGAAGTTGCCTACCAATTGGAACTACCTCCACACCTCTCCAGAGTTCACGATGTCTTCCATGTTTCTCAACTCAGGCGTTGCTTCTCGGATCCTATCCATGAAGTGGACCACGAAACGCTTGATCTCCAAGATAATCTTACATATCGGGAGTACCCCATTCGTATCCTCGATCAAGCCGAACGTACCACGCGACGTCATAATATCAAGTTCCTCAAAGTTCAATGGTCGCATCACTCTGAAGATGAAGCAACTTGGGAAAGGGAGGATCGTCTTCGACTTGAATATCCCGCCTTCTTCTCGGAGGAACCCAAATCTCGGGACGAGATTCTTTTGAGTGGGGGTGAGTTGTCACACCCTAGCTAGTCATGCATTAGAGTGTTGCATCATGTTTACTCTTTCATCAGAAACTTGAAATGGGGATGACAGAACCCCCAGTCCCCTCTGAAAACCAACTAGGGTTTACTAAAATAATTTTCAATGAACCTGAAATGCCCTTCTAAAATGCCCATCATTTTTGTCTTGGTTCAGAACCTCTGCAAAAGTGGTGCACATTTTCCTAGGCCATCCTAGGGTTTTTGAATTAAATCATAACTATTTGAATTTGGGCATTTAAAATAATATAAAATATTTAAATGCTCAAATATCTCCAAGCTAAAATGTTTCATGTTGGAAATAATCCAACTATGAGCCAGGAGTAGTTTGGTGATTTTTGGAGTTGCCTAGGTATTTTATTTAATTCAACAAAGTTGCAGATATATTAAATAAAACAGAAAACAGAAAATAAATAAAGGGAGAAGCTTACCTGAGCTCCTCCCTGTGCGGCCCAGCCCAGCCGGCCCAGCACTGTGCTGGCCCGTGCCAGCCAGCTGCTTCCCCTCGCCAGAGCAGGCAGGGAGGTGAGCATGGCGCGCCCGAGCTCGCCACGCACCACCCAGCCTCTCTGCATCGCCCTGGTCGCCGTTGCGCCGCGTGGATCGTCTTCTGGTCGTCGCCCCGACCTTGCCGACACCCTCTCACTCTCCCCCGGCTCTCCCTCGCTCTCTCTCCCTCACGGCCAAAGCTCACCGTCGCCGCCGTTCGCCTTAGCCACTGCCTCCGACCATCCCTCGCTCCCCCGACAAGCTCAGAAGCTCCGCCTCGACTCTCTCTTCCTCCCCACCGCTCCACGAGTCCCCGGAAGCCCTGCATCGCCGCCACGTCGCCGTTCCCCTCTTTGGGCTCCGATCATCGTCGCCGACGAATTCGCCGTCTCCAGCGCGTCCCCGAGCCCGTTTCGACGCCCACTGCAACCGCGGTGAGCTACGCCACCGTTTCCCCCTTCTTCCCGGCTCTCTCCCGACCCCTAGGCCCTAGCCCCACCGCGGCCGAAAGCTTCACGCCGCCGGCGATGTCGCCGTCGTGGCCACGGTCGCCGTAGCGCCCAACCGAGCTCACCATCGTGCTCCACATCTCACTAGGAGCACGTAGCACGCTCCAACACCCCCCCTAACGCCCTGCAACACCGTTCCCGTGCACGACCGAACCCCGGCAGCCGCAACCGAGCTCGCCGCCGTCGACTCCGGCCACCCCGACCCCAACGGACTCCGCCAAGAGCCGCGGGTCGTCCTCAGCTTCACTCCGGTGGCCTCCGCGGTTCATTTGGTGGCCGAAACGACCAAAACCACTATTGCCGCCGCACTGATGGTCACCGCCGGCCAGAACTCCGGCGAGCTGACGTGGCCTAGTTAATTAGCCACTAACCCACCACCTACTGACGCTGACAAGTGGGCCCCAGGGCTTAGTCAAAGCTAACCAGCCCGGGTCAACACGGGATTAGCCCCTGTGTCACTGACGTGTGGACCCCACACGTCAGGTTTGACCCGAGCCAGCCCTGTTGACCTGCTGATGTCACTGAGACGTCAGGCTGACGCAGTAAATGATATTTCTGGATTTAAATTAAATCAGGAAATTCCAGAATATTAATTAAACTTCAAAAATTCATAACTTTTATTCTGTAACTCCAAATTGGACAAATTATATATGAAAAATGATCAGAAAAATCCAATCTATCCATCTGTACTATTTTCATGCATGATCAAACAAGTTAAATTGATGTTTTAAACAGAACAAGAAAAGGCACTTTAAAAGGCCATATTTGAATTTGGAATTTGAATCTTTGATTCAAATTTGCTCAAACACTTCTGGCTTTAGTTGCATTAGCCCAACACACTCATATTGCCATGTTTCATGCATGCATCATATTGTTGCACATTGTTTGGTGATGCCTGTGTATCGTTATCCTTTGCGACAGGATCTGTCCCCAAGGAGTACCGTGACTACCCTAACGAAGAACCGTATCCGTGCAACGAACCATCAGGCAAGCAACCAATCATTTGATCATATCGATACAATCCCATGTTCTCGCTCCTGCTCTCTTTTACTGCATTAAGACAACGCGATTCAAACTGCTGTGTGCTACGGTAGTTGAACCCATTTCCTCTGCATGACCTGTCATTGCCACAGTAACTAGATGAAACCCACTAGCATGTGTAGGAGTTGATTGAGCCATATGTATGTGTTGTTCCTACCTTGCTATGCCTGCTATGCTTAGAGTCGTGTCAGGTCTGGTTCATCTGGGTGATGGGCTAGAGTGAAATGATTATGTCGGTAATGAGAGTGGTGTGGTGAACACGATTTGGTAAAGGTATCGATGAGAGGCCATGTAGGAGTACATGGTGGGTTGTTTCATTGAAGCCGACCTTAAGCACTGAGATCTGTATGTGTGATTTAAGAATCAGCTACTACCATGCATTGGGCCCGAAACCAATGGACCCTCTCGACTTCTTATTCACCCTAGTTCTCCGTCCAGGAGTTGCAAGTAGTTTCTGGTGTTTGTAGCCTACTTGAGGCCGTGGACAGCGCTGACCGTAGGGGTGGGCTGTGATGCGGTAGGTACGTGGCCGGGTGTACCGAATACCCGTTAGGTATCTCAGAAACCCTGTTCACATCGTTCGGGGCCGTATGGGAAACCTCGGCCGGACTCCCTGCGGATGGAACCTGAATAGGCGATAAACCTGGACTGGAGGCTTAGGTGATTAGGTAGGTCGTGGCCGACACCCACGTTGGGCTTCCGCTTGAAGGTTGCCGAGTACATGTCGTGTAAACGACGATAAGTGGTGAGAGCGTGTATGAAGAAGTACACCCCTGCAGGGTTATCATGATCTATTCGAATAGCCGCGTCCGCGGTAAAGGACTACTTGGTTGCCTATACAGTTCATAGACAAGTAAATGGAAACTGATAAAAGCCTCAAGATAAGTGTGAGTGCCGAGGATGGCTCTTCCGTAGGAAGACGGAGGTGGATCCTCGGTAGTGTATTGAAGTGGTGAGTAGTGGACTCGTGTGCGAAAAACTATTTCAAGTTGGAGTATCGTAGGATAGCCTAGCCAAGAGTCAAAGCTGGCTTGCTGCAATAACTCCACCAACCCTTCTTGATACTATGCATGTATGTAGGATCTGATGTAAGTCTTGCTGAGTACCTTTGTACTCATGTTGCTATAATCTATATTTTTACAGAAGACGCTGCAACCCCTTCTGATGGGTTCTATGTAGACGTTGACATCAACGAGTAGGCTAAAGACCCAGGTGGTGACCCTGAGCTTGTGAAGGACCACATAGTATAGTCAGGCTTTCCAAGCCTCTTTTATTTTACTAGTTGTCTGTACTCAGACAAGTTACTTCCGCTGCTGGTTTGTATGACTGTATGACTTGTATGTGGGGTCGTGAGACCCGTACCTGTGTGTATGATATGTATGGCTCTCTGAGCCTTAAATAAAGTACTTGTGTCGTAGAGTCATGTTGTGATGCTTCGTTGTATTTGCACATATCGAGCATATTGTGTGTATGATTGAAATGCTTGGTATGTGTGGGATCTGACTATCTAGTTGTTTATCTTTAGTAGCCTCTCTTACCGGGAAATGTCTCCTAGTGTTACCGCTGAGCCATGGTAGCTTGCTACTGCTCTGGAACACTTAGGCTGGCCGGCATGTGTCCTTCTTCGTTCCTGTGTCTGTTCCTTCGGGGAAATGTCACGCTTTGAGTACCGGAGTCCTGTTAGCCCGCTACAGCCCGGTTTACTGGAGTCCTGCTAGCCCAGTGCTACAGCCCGGACCCACTTGCTGATGACCGACACATTCGAAGCTGGGTCATGGATGCCTGTCCCTGTAAGTCTGTGCCACTTTGGGTTTACGACTAGTCATGTCAGCCCGGGCTCTTTATCATATGGATGCTAGCGACACCATCATATACGTGAGCCAAAAGGCGCAAACGGTCCCGGGCAAAGGTAAGGCGACACCCGTGGGAATACCGTGCGTGAGGCCGCAAAGTGATATGAAGTGTTACCGGCTAGATCGATGTGACATCGAGTCGGGGTCCTGACAGGGGTCGTCTGGGCGACGCGGGAAGCGAGGGCGGCCTGGCGCTCCGCGCGGGCCCGATGAGCGTCAAACATGGGCGCGATGGTCGGAGAAGAACGGGGTGGTAGAAGGTGGATTCCGGCGCACCCCTACCTGGCGCGCCAAATGTCGGATTTCGGGTTTCGGCAGACCCTTGAGCTTCGAACACTGGGGTGCACGCAGAGATTTCGCCTCCTACCTACCTGCACCCCTCCGCCATGCTAGGATCTAAACTACGGAAAGAACAATGCAAGAGACACAAGGTTTATACTGGTTTGGGCCACCGTTGCGGTGTAATACCCTACTCCAGTGTGTGGTGTGTGGATTGCCTCTTGGGCTGATGATGGAGAACAATACAAGGAAGAAAGGCCTCGCGAGGGCCTGTTCTTGGCTAGGGCGATGAACTGCTGGGTGGAGTTCAGTCACCTTTCTCTCTCTCTCTCTCTCTCTCTCTCTCTCTCTCTCTCATCCAACCGACCGAAAAACCCCTCAGCCCCCAGCTAACCGACCTAACCCCTCTTGCTATGTGGGTGGCTGGTCCTATTTATAGAGGCCCTGGTCCTCTTCCCAAATATCGAGCGGGAAGGGAGCCAACAATGGCGGGCTAATTTGAAGGGGGACAACAAGTATCAGCCATCCTGACAAAAGTAGTCTTCGCCTGCGCAAAGCTCTGGTGATGACGCCGTCTTGGGCTCCACGATGACCTCCGCCTCGTAGTCCTCCTGGTCTTGGTCTCGTTGCACCGAAATGGCAACCTTTTCCTGATGCCTCGGTACTCCACGGTTGCGCTTGCCCCCTTTGCACCAAAGAAGAAAGAAGGACGCTGCGTGGTCTGGCACCCGCCTGGTGCCCTGAGTCGTCATGGCTTGCGTCACGGGCACCTCATGAGGTACCCCGCCTTGATCTCTCCGCCTCCTCGTGAGCCAGCCTGACAAGGCCGTGCTTGAGGAAGCTCCGCGTCGTCCGCCCCGTGAGGCTTGGCCCCTCGCGAGGGTCTTGGGTTTGTGTTGGTGAAGACGGGCCATGCTGGGCCCCCCTTTGAGCCACGCCGCTGGCCGCAGGCAGGCAAGTCTGGGGACCCCCATTCCCAGAACGCCGACAGTGTGAGATTGCTGAGTCCCCGTGACTCACAGATTACTTCCAAAAGCAGTCGCAGGTGCCGTTGATATCAGTGCAGATGACACAGCTGAGCTTAAGTGGGAGCTTTATGAAGATCGTGTTTGTTGTGTTGTTTCGTTTCCAGTTGATCAGTAGTGGAGCCCAGTCGGGGCGATCGAGGATCTAGCATTAGGGGTGGTCTTTCTTTATTTTTGGTTCCATAGTCGGACCTTGATTGTGTTCTGGATGATGTAATGCTATATTTATGTATTGTGTGTAGTGGCGATTGTAAGCCAACTCTTTATCCCTCTCTTATTCAGTACATGGGATGTGTAAAGATTACCCCTCTTGCGACATGCCTACTATGCGATTATGCCTCTAAGTCGTGCTCCGACACGTGGGAGATATAGCCGCATCGTGGGTGTTACACAGTACATATTACACCAATATGAATTTAGAATGAGTTCAAAACAGTACCTAAGTGGTGATTTATTTTCTTATATTAACGGAGCTTACGAGTTTTCTGTTAAGTTTTGGGTTGTGAAGTTTTCAAGTTTTGGGTGAAGATTGGATGGACTATGGAATAATGAGTGGCAAGACCCTAAGATTGGGGATGCCCAAGGCACCTCAAGGTAATATTCAAGGACAACCAAGAGCCTAAGCTTGGGGATGCCCCAGATGACATCCCCTCTTTCGTCTTCGTTCATCGGTAAATTTACTTGGAGCTATATTTTTATTCACCACATGATATGTGTTTTGCTTGGAGCGTCATTTTATTTTATTTTGTTTTGCTTGTTGTTTGAATAAAATACCAAGATCTGAAATTCTTAAATGTTAGAGAGTCTTCACATAGTTGCATAATTATTCGACTACTCATTGATCTTCACTTATATCTTTTGGAGTAGTTTGTCATTTGCTCTAGTGCTTCACTTATATCTTTTTAAGCACGATGGTAGTTTTATTTTGAAGAAATAGAGGAAGTCTCATGCTTCACCTATATTATTTTGAGAGTCAATAGCATGGTAATTTGCTTTTGTTATGAAACTAGTCCTAATATGATGGGCATCCAAGATGGGTATAATAAAAACTTTCATAGAAAGTGCATTGAATACTATGAGAAGTTTGATACTTGATGATTGTTTTGAGATATGAAGATGGTGATATTAGAGTCATGCTAGTTGAGTAGTTCTAAATTTGAGAGATACTTGTGTTGAAGTTTGTGATTCCCGTAGCATGCACGTATGGTGAACCGTTATGTGATGAAGTCGGAGCATGATTTATTTATTGATTGTCTTCCTTATGAGTGGCGGTCGGGGACGAGCGATGGTCTTTTCCTACCAATCTATCCCCCTACAAGCATGTGTGTAGTACTTTGTTTCGATAACTAATAGATTTTTGCAATAAGTATGAGAGTTCTTTATGACTAATGTTGAGTCCATGGATTATACGCACTCTCACCCTTCCACCATTGCTAGCCTCTCTAGTTCCGCGCAACTTTCGCCGGTACCATCAACCCACCATTTACCTTCCTCAAAACAGCCACCATACCTACCTATTATGGCATTTCCATATCCATTCCGAGATATATTGCCATGCAACTTTCCACCGTTTCGTTTATTATGACACGCTTCATCATTGTCATATTGCTTTGCATGATCATGTAGTTGACATCATATTTGTGGCCAAGCCACCATTCATAATTCTTTCATATATGTCACTCATGAATCATTGCACATCCCGGTACACCGCCGGAGGCATTCATATAGAGTCATATCTTGTTCTAAGTACCGAGTTGTAATTTTTGAGTTGTAAGTAAATAAAAGTGTGATGATCATCATTATTAGAGCATTGTCCCAGTGAGGAAAGGATGATGGAGACTATGATTCCCCCACAAGTCGGGATGAGACTCCGGACGAAAAAAGAGGCCAAAAAAAGAGAGGGCCCAAAAATAAACAAAAAAACAAAAAAATGAGAGAAAAAGAGAGAAGGGGCAATGCTACTATCCTTTTACCACACTTGTGCTTCAAAGTAGCACCATGATCTTCATGATAGAGAGTCTCCTATGTTGTCACTTTCATATACTAGTGGGAATCTTTCATTATAGAACTTGGCTTGTATATTCCAATGATGGGCTTCCTCAAAATGCCCTAGGTCTTCGTGAGCAAGCAGGTTGGATGCACACCCACTAGTTTCTTTTGTTGAGCTTTCATACACATATAGCTCTAGTGCATCCGTTGCATGGCAATCCCTACTCACTCACATTGATATCTATTGATGGGCATCTCCATAGCCTGTTGATACGCCTAGTTGATGTGAGACTATCTTCTCCTTTTTGTCTTCTCGACAACCACCATTCTATTCCACCTATAGTGCTATATCCATGGCTCACACTCATGTATTGTGTGAAGATTGAAAAAGTTTAGAACACCAAATGTATGAAACAATTGCTTGGTGTCGGCGTTCTGGGAACGGGGGTCCCCAGACTTGCCTGCATGCGGCCTGCGGCGTGGCTCAAAGGGGGCCTAGCACGGCCCATCTTCATCAACACAGACCCAAGACCCTCGCGAGGGGCCAAGCCTCGCGGGGCGGACGACACGGAGCTTCCTCAGGCACGGTCTCATCAGGCTGGCTCGCGAGGAAGCGGAGAGATCAAGGCGGGGTACCTCACAAGGTGCCCATGTCACAAGCCATGACGACCAAAGGCACCAGGCGGGCGCCAGCCGCACAGTGTCCTCCTTTCCTCTTTGGTGCAAAGGGAGCAAGCGCAGGCGAGAGCATCAAGCAAAGGTACCCGTTTTGGTGCAACGAGACCAAGACCTGTCCAACGGCAGGGAGGAAGTCATTGTGGAGCCCAAGCCAGCGTCACCACTAGAGTCTTTGGCAGGCGAGGACCAACTTTAGCCAGGTTAAGTGTACCAGATGTTCCCCTTTAAAATGGCCAATTGTTGGCGCCCTTCCCGCTCAATATTTGGGAAGAGGCCCAGGGCCTTTGCCTATAAATAGGACCAGCCACCCACAGGGTAGAGGGTTGGGGGATCGATCGGTTCGAGATCGATCGGTTGGAGATCGATCAGAGAGAGATCGAGAGATCAAATCAGAAAGAGAATCGAGAAGAGAGAGAGAGAGAGAGAGAGAGAGAGAGAGAGAGAAGGGTGATTGAACTCCTCCTAGCAGTTCGTCCCCCCCAGCCAAGAACAGACCCTCGCGAGGCTGTTCTTCCTTGTATTGCTCATCATAATCAGCCCAAGAGGCAATCCACCACACCACACACTGGAGTAGGGTATTACACCACAACGGTGGCCCGAACCAGTATAAACCCTGTGTCTCTTGTGCTGTTCCTTCCATAGCTTTGATCTTAGCGAGGCGGAGGGGTGCAGGTAGGTAGAGGGCGAGATCTCCGCGCGCACCCTAGTGTTCGAACCTCAAGGGTCTGCCGGAACCCGAAATCCGACATTTGGCGCGCCAGGTAGGGGTGCGCCAGAATTGGTCTTCCACCACCCCGTTCTCCTCAGACCATCGCGTCCATGTCTGACGCTCGTCGAGCCCGCGCCGAGCACCGGGCCGCTCTCGCTTCCCGCGTTGCCCAGATGGCTCCTGTCGGCGGGCATCCTCGCCGTTCCCCGTCACCTGCCGTCAACGCCACCACCGGCCTGGCGGGGGACGAGCAGCAAGCGTCGTCTCAGCATCCGTCCTGTCACACCCTAGCTAGTCATGCATTAGAGTGTTGCATCATGTTTACTCATTCATCAGAAACTTGAAATGGGGATGACAGAACCCCCAGTCCCCTCTGAAACCAACTAGGGTTTACTAAAATAATTTTCAATGAACCTGAAATGCCCTTCTAAAATGCCCATCATTTTTTTTGTCTTGGTTCAGAACCTCTGCAAAAGTGGTGCACATTTTCCTAGGCCATCCTAGGGTTTTTGAATTAAATCATAACTATTTGAATTTGGGCATTTAAAATTATACAAAATATTTAAATGCTCAAATATCTCCAAACTAAAATGTTTCATGTTGGAAATAATCCAACTATGGACCAGGAGTAGTTTGGTGATTTTTGGAGTTGTCTAGGTATTTTATTTAATTCAACAAAGTTGCTGATATATTAAATAAAAACAGAAATAGAAAAAAAGGGGAAAACCCTACCTGGCGCCACCGCAGCCCACTAGCCAGCCCACCTGCCGGCCCAGCCCAGCACCGCTCCAGCGAGCTGCTTGCCGGCCAGGCAGGCAGGCAGGTGCCCGACGGCGACCGCGGCGTGCGCCACGCACCTGCTCGCCGCCTCGCCGCTCCCCTCGCCAGGTGACGACGTGGATCGTCCTCCCTCTCTCCCCCGAACCCCCCAGACACCCCCTCTCCTCTCCAGCTCCTCCCCCTCGCACGCCCCAGCCATGGCCGACGCCACCATCGCCGCACCACCGTCGTAGCCGTGCTCCCCGTCGTCTCCACGCCGTCTCACCGTGTCCAGGAGCTCCGCCGCTGTCCACTTCATCGAGCAGCCGAGCCCCGAGCGCTCGCAACGCCCGAGACCACCGCACCGACCTCGCCCGAGCTCACCGTCGCCGGAGATCCCCTTCAACGCCGTCGTCGCTCCGGTCCATCTCCGGCCGCACCAAGGACTC
>NC_057800.1:451794459-451800106 GCF_018294505.1 Triticum aestivum
ACCCTCTAGCACCAAGTTCACCTCCGACCGAACCTCGGTGGCCGCCAAAGTCGTCGCCGGCGTCGACTCCGGCCACCCCGACCCCAACGGACTCCGCCAAGAGCTGCGGATTGTCCTCAGCTCCACTCCGGTGGCCTCCGCGGTCCATTTGGTGGCCGAAACGACCAAAACCACTACCGCCGCCGCGTCGGGCTCGCCGGCGACTAAACGCCGGCAGCCGACTTTGACTTTGACCACGGGTGGGCCCTGGCTGACTCCCCTGAGTCAATGACAGGTGGGGCCCAGCCCTGCTAATTAAATAGGATTAGTTTTAATTAAGTTTTAATTAAATTAATCACCCTGACATGCGGGACCCACTGTCAGGTTTGACCTGGACCAGTTCCGTTGACCTGCTGACGTCACACTGACGTCAGGCTGACGCAGTAATTGAATTTCTGGATTTAAATTAAATCAGGAAATTCCAGAATATTATTTAAACTTCAAAAATTCATAACTTTTATTCTGTAACTCCAAATTGGACAAATTATATATGAAAAATGATCAGAAAAATCCAATCTATCCATCTGTACTATTTTCATGCATGATCAAACAAGTTAAATTGATGTTTTAATCAGAACAAGGAAAAGCACTTTAAAAGGCCATATTTGAATTTGGAATTTGAATCTTTGATTCAAATTTGTTCAAACCCATCTGGTTTTAGTTGCATTAGCCCAACACACTCATATTGCCATGTTCCATGCATGCATCATATTGTTGCATATTGTTGGTGATGTTTGTGTATCGGTGTCCTTTGCGACAGGATCTGTTCCCGAGGAGTACCGTGATTATCCTAACGAAGAACCGTATCCGTGCAACGAACCATCAGGCAAGCAACCAACCATTTGATCATATCGATACAATCCCATGTTCTCGCTCCTGCTCTCTTTTACTGCATTAAGACAACGCGATTCAAACTGCTGTGTGCTACGGTAGTTGAACCCATTTCCTCTGCATGACCTGTCATTGCCACAGTAACTAGATGAAACCCACTAGCATGTGTAGGAGTTGATTGAGCCATATGTATGTGTTGTTCCTACCTTGCTATGCCTGCTATGCTTAGAGTCGTGTCAGGTCTGGTTCATCTGGGTGATGGGCTAGAGTGAAATGATTATGTCGGTAATGAGAGTGGTGTGGTGAACACGATTTGGTAAAGGTATCGATGAGAGGCCATGTAGGAGTACATGGTGGGTTGTTTCATTGAAGCCGACCTTAAGCACTGAGATCTGTATGTGTGATTTAAGAATCAGCTACTACCATACATTGGGCCCTGAAATATGACCCCGCTCGACTTCTTATTCACCCTAGCACTCTGTCCAGGAGTTGCAAGTAGTTTCTGGTGTTTATAGCCTACTGGAGGCCGTGGACAGCGCTGACCGTAGGGGTGGGCTGTGATGCGGTAGGTACGTGGCCGGGTGTACCGAATACCCGTTAGGTATCTCGGGAACCCTGTTCACATCGTTCAGGGCCGTATGGGAAACCTCGGCCGGACTCCCTGCGGATGGAACCTGAATAGGCGATAAACCTGGACTAGAGGCTTAAGTGTTTAGGTAGGTCGTGGTCTACACCCACGTCGGCTTTCGCTTGAAGTCTGCCGAGCACATGTCGTGTGCAGACGCTAAGTGGTGGAAACATGTATGAAGAAGTACACCCCTGTAGGGTTAACATGATCTATTCGAATAGCCGCGTCCGCGGTAAAGGACTACTTGGTTGCCTATACAGTTCATAGACAAGTAAATGGAAACTGTTAAAAGCCTCAAGATAAGTGTGAGTGCCGAGGATGGCTCTTCCGTAGGAAGACGGAGGTGGATCCTCGGTAGTGTATTGAAGTGGTGAGTAGTGGACTCGTGTGCGCAAAAACTATTTCAAGTTGGAGTATCGTAGGATAGTCTAGCCAAGAGTCAAAGCTGGCTTGCTGCAATAACTCCACCGACCCTTCTTGATACTATGCATGTATGTAGGATCTGATGTAAGTCTTGCTGAGTACCTTTGTACTCATGTTGCTATAATCTACATTTTTACAGAAGACGCTGCAACCCCTTCTGATGGGTTCTATGTAGACGTTGACATCAACGAGTAGGCTAAAGACCCAGGTGGTGACCCTGAGCTTGTGATGGACCACATAGTATAGTTAGGCTTCCAAGCCTCTTTTATTTTACTAGTTGTCTGTACCCAGACAAAGTACTTCCGCTGTTGGCTTGTATGACTGTATGACTTGTATGTTGGGTCGTGAGACCCGTACCTGTGTGTATGATATGTATGGCTCCCTGAGCCCTAAATAAAGTACTTGTGTCATAGAGTCATGTTGTGATGCTTCGTTTTATTTGCACATATCGAGCATATTGTGTGTATGATTGAAATGCTTGGTATGTGTGGGATCTGACTATCTAGTTGTTTATCTTTAGTAGCCTCTCTTACCGGGAAATGTCTCCTAGTGTTACCGCTGAGCCATGGTAGCTTGCTACTGCTCTGGAACACTTAGGCTGGCCGGCATGTGTCCTTCTTCGTTCCTGTGTCTGTCCCTTCGGGGAAATGTCACGCTTTGAGTACCGGAGTCCTGTTAGCCCGCTACAGCCCGGTTTACCGGAGTCCTGCTAGCCCAGTGCTACAGCCCGGACCCACTTGCTGATGACCGACACGTTCGAAGCTGGGTCATGGATGCCTGTCCCTGTAAGTCTGTGCCACTTTGGGTTTACGACTAGTCATGTCAGCCCGGGCTCTTTATCATATGGATGCTAGCGACACTATCATATACGAGAGCCAAAAGGCGCAAACGGTCCCGGGCAAAGGTAAGGCGACACCCGTGGGAATACCGTGCGTGAGGCCGCAAAGTGATATGAAGTGTTACCGGCTAGATCGATGTGACATCGAGTCGGGGTCCTGACAGCGTTGGTATCAGAGCCGGACTGCCTGTAGGTTCTTCAAGCCAAACTGGTCGATGTTGAGTCTAGAAATTCTTTAGTTATATGTAGGGGAATTGTTTGTGGGTTGGAACGTAAGGCTCTTTTTACTCCTTATATCTTATGACATTCTGATCTGAGTCAGTCCATTCTTCCACCGGGGGTTAAGGAATTAGGATCTGCTCTCTCTATCAGGATCACGAGTTACTAATCAGTAGTACCTTATAAGTTTGATGGATACAAGCCTAGTTCAGTTCTACTACCACATTATGTTGCCAACATGGTTTCAGAACTTTGATGTGATGATGTTGAGTGTGTACGAAATCCTTTGTCAAATGTCTCAAAATCCTTTTTGAGCATTTACAGCTGTTATGCTCCCGAAATTTTGCTAGAAATTCTAATGCCTTTGCATTATAACTGTGCTTTCAGATGGCCACTCGCGACCTCAATCAAGTGGTTCGCCTGACTCGATGCCTAGATGTACCCGGCCATACTGCTAAGTTGGTCAGGGTAATGACTGAGGCTGGATATCGCTGGTATCCCGAGTACACGGTCGAAGAGCAATTCCGGGACTTCAATCAAAGCCAGTATCTCTGCACTGTCAGGATATTTCCATCTTATCCTGGATCCACTGAGCCTCTTCACTGCTCCTATGGACTCGGGGTTACTATTGAGATGGCTGTGCAGGATGCCGCCTACTCCATGATGACCATTATGCGAGTCAGATCTGGGTTATTTCGGGACTCTGATTTCCGGTATATGCCAGGATCACTTCCGGGAGCACAAGGGTATCTCCAGGCTATCTATGCTGATTCCACTCAGGAGGATTCACGGACTCGCACCACTGCTGAGATGCTCGAGGATAAGGACCGTGAAAATCGGGCCTTAAGGTTAGAGCTCTTCAATACCCGTGCTGACCACTGGGCCACTTTGACTCGGTTCGCACCGGCAGTGCAAGCTGGATATTCAGATATGCGCGATCTCTATCCTGTGAGATCTGCTCTGCCAGACGTGATGGTTTGGCGTGATGTAGGAGGCATCACCCCACCTCGCGGTCCCCGCAGGCCACCATTTGTTGGTCCAAGGCCTCATCCTAGCCCCTATGGTCCACAAGCTCCGCGAGATCGTCTGTTTCCGGATGAACATGTTGAGCTTCCAGGCTATGGAGGTGACTTCTATGAGGACTACTACGGATCGGTCTGAGTTAGTGATAGTATCACTAGTTCGCACTAGTTGTGTCATCTATCGTCCCGCGTGACTCGTGGGATATGACCTAGTTTGTACTCCTTCCGGAGATGTAGAAAAATAATGTATAGGAGTTTGGAATGCCTCCGATGAGATGTAATCCCTTTTCACCGTAATGGTACTTTGTTTGGTCTTGTACTAAACCTTGTATGGTGTGTATGACGATGGAATAAAGAAGCAGTTTCTGTATCTACCATGTCATACGGATGATCATCTTGCATTCCGAGTTATTCCTTACATTATGTATTCCTATGTCGGAATTTTAGCATTCTGACTAAATCATTGTCTTGTTTACCTAGGATGGTCAACACGCGCGCCAACCCTGCTTCTCAAGAGCAGGCCGAAGGCAGTGAAGCCAGGAATGAAAATCTGCCTCATCCTCCTTCACTAGCCGAGGTGATGATGGAAGCTGAGAGAAACAAGCGGGAGACAAACCGTTTGTTGGAGCGTATTGAACAGAATACAGCACACCATCAGAGGGCTAACGTGGTGTCACTCAGCGATTTTATCAAATTGCATCCACCCACGTTCCACCACTCCGTCGAGCCTCTCGACGCTGATGACTGGCTTCGCAGTATCTCTCATAAACTGCGTTCCGCGCTGGTAGCGGAGGCTGACAAGGTCACCTTTGCTGCGTATCATCTCGAAGGCCCCGCCAGTCTATGGTGGGAGAATTATGGAGCTATGCGCCCAGCGGGCCATGTCACTACTTGGGCTGAGTTCAGCGAGGCTTTCCGTGAACATCACATTCCGGAGGGTCTCATGGACCGTAAACGTGAAGAATTTTGCAGTTTCACCCAAGGCCGACTTTCTGTGGATGCTTATAGCAGAGAGTTTGGTAATCTCGCCCGATATGCAACTGAGGAAGTGTCTACTGACGCCAAGAAGCAAGCAAGGTTCCGTAAGGGCCTTAGTCCTGAGCTTCGCCGCGACCTCCGTCTGTATGAGTGCACATCTTTTTCGAAACTTGTCAACAAAGCCATCAGTGCTGAAACTGGTCAGACTGACTATGACGCAACACGCAAGCATGGACGTGACATGGGTTCCTCATCCGGTGCTGGTCCTCAGAAGCGCCGCGTGTGGGTACCCAACACCGCCCTGCCACCCAGGTTCACACCGAGGCCATCTTTCCAGGCGCCTCGCCCTGTTCAACAGTCTGCACCGGCCAAGCCCTATGGGGGTCCAACCAATAATGCTCCTCCACGTACCAGTTCCGTGACTTGTTTCAAGTGTGGGGAATCTGGTCACTATATGCGTGAATGCCCCCAGACCAACCCCAATCAATCTGCTAAAGCTGTTGGCCGTGGCAAGCCGACAGGGAAGGTGTTTCATGCTAAACCGGTCACCGCTTCACGTGGCCATGTCAACTGTATCTCTGCCGAAGAAGCTCAAGAGGACCCCAACGTCGTTCTCGGTACGCTTCTTGTTAACTGCCATCCGGCATCTGTTCTTTTCGATACAGGAGC
>NC_057800.1:451800959-451804746 GCF_018294505.1 Triticum aestivum
TTCGTAATAGACCTCATCCCCGGAACCGTTCCGATTGCTAGAAGACCTTATAAGATGGCACCCCTAGAACTAGCCGAGCTTAAGAAACAACTCGATGAATCCTTGAAAAAGGGCTTCATCCGCCCTAGTTCATCTCCGTGGGCTTGCCCCGTCCTATTCGTTAAGAAGAAGGATGGTACGGACCGAATGGTTGTAGATTACCGACCTGTCAATTTGGTCACAATCAAGAACAAATACCCGCTTCCCAGGATCAACGACCTGTATGATCAGCTCGCTGGATCCTCAGTCTTCTCCAAGATGGATTTGAGGTTGGGCTACCATCAAATCAAAATCAGAAACGGGGACATTCCTAAAACGGCCTTTGTTACTCGTTATGGCCAATACGAGTACACCGTCATGTCCTTCGGTTTAACCAACGCTCCAGCCACCTTTTCTCGGTTAATGAACTCAATCTTCATGGAGTATTTGGATAAATTCGTCGTAGTTTATCTCGATGATATACTCATCTACTCCAAGAACAAGGAAGAACATGCCGAACATCTACGGCTAGTGTTGAAGAAACTTCGAGAGCATCGCCTTTATGCCAAATTTTCGAAATGTGAATTCTGGTTGTCAGAAGTGACCTATCTGGGTCATGTAATATCTGGTAAAGGTATTGCTGTTAACCCTGAGCGAGTTCAAGCCGTCCTTGATTGGACTCCACCCGAATCGGTCAAGCAAGTTCGGAGTTTTCTAGGCTTAGCGAGCTATTGCCGTTGCTTCTTCGAGAACTTCTCCAAAGTTGCTAAACCTCTAACCGAACTCCTCAAGAAAGATAAGAAGTTCGAATGGACTCCACAATGTGAGCACAGCTTTCAGGAACTGAAAAGACGCCTGACCTCTGCTCCTGTGCTGGTACCACCAGACTTCTCCAAGGACTTTGTTATCTACTGCGACGCCTCGCGACAAGGACTAGGTTGCATTCTCATGCAAGATCGACACGTAATTGCCTACGCCTCACGGCAATTGCACCCACATGAGGAGAATTATCCTACTCATGATCTAGAGCTTGCAGCCGTAGTCTATGCACTTAAGACCTGGCGACATTACCTCCTCGGTAATCGTTGCGAGATATTCACTGATCACCAAAGTCTGAAGTACATCTTCACCCAACCGGATCTGAATCTCAGGCAAAGACGTTGGGTTGAATTGATCACTGACTTCGACTTAGGAATAACCTACACCCCAGGGAAAGCCAACGTCATGGCTGATGCGTTAAGTCGTAAATCTTATTGTAACAATCTGATGTTACAACAAAGTCAACCGCTTCTCCATGAGGAATTTCGGAAGCTTAACCTTCACATTGTACCTCAAGGTTTTCTTTCCACCTTGGTAGCAAAACCTACTCTTACGGATCAGATCATCGCTGCCCAAAAGCGAGATAAGGGAATATCTAAAATCAAAGAGAACATTGCTAGCGGAGGTGCTAGTTGTTTCTCCACAAATGATCATGGTGTTGTGTACTTTGAGAACCGTCTAGTGGTTCCCAAGAACCAGCATCTACGGCAGTTGATCCTTAAGGAGGCTCATGAATCTCCTCTCACTATTCATCCCGGTAGTACTAAGATGTATCAGGACCTACGCCAGAGGTTCTGGTGAACTAGGATGAAGAGAGAAATTGCTCAGTATATCGCAAATTGCGACGTTTGTCGTCGTGTAAAAGCAGAGCATCAACGGCCTGCTGGCACCCTTCAACCCTTAGCTATTCCTGAAGGGAAATGGGATAAAATTGGTATGGATTTCATTACCGGTTTTTCCAGGACCAGAAGAGGGAATAATGCTATTTTCGTCGTGGTCGATCATCTTTCCAAAGTAGCTCATTTCTTACCTGTTCGTGAGAGTATAACCGCTAGTCAGCTGGCAGATTTGTACATCTCCCGAATAGTGTCCCTCCATGGTGTCCCTTTGGAAATCAATTCGGATCGAGGAAGTCTTTTCACCTCTCGATTTTGGGAAAGTTTCCAAAATGCTATGGGAACTCGTCTTTCTTTTAGCACCGCTTTCCACCCTCAGTCGAGTGGTCAAGTGGAACGCGTCAACCAAATTCTAGAAGACATGCTTCGAGCCTCTGTTATCTCGTTCAGAATGGACTGGGAGAAGTGCCTTCCATTTGCCGAATTCGCTTACAACAACAGCTATCAATCTAGCTTGGGTAAGGCCCCTTTTGAAGTTCTCTATGGACGACGATGTCGAACACCCCTTAACTGGTCAGAGACCGGGGAAAGACAATTCTTTGGCCCGGATATGATTCAGGAAGCAGAAGAACAAGTTCGTATCGTTCGTGAAAAGTTGAAAACAGCCCAATCTCGTCAAAAGAGTCAATATGACCGAAAACATAAGGCTATGACTTTCGAGGTTGACGAGAAGGCTTACCTTCGGGTCACCCCTCTGAAGGGAACCCATCGTTTCGGTATCAAAGGCAAATTGGCTCCTCGTTACATTGGACCTTTTTGCATTCTTGCCAAACGAGGAGAAGTTGCCTACCAATTGGAACTACCTCCGCACCTCTCCAGAGTTCACGATGTCTTCCACGTTTCTCAACTCAGGCGTTGCTTCTCGGATCCTATCCGTGAAGTGGACCACGAAACGCTTGATCTCCAAGATGATCTTACATATCGAGATTACCCCATCCGTATCCTCGATCAGGCCGAGCGTACCACGCGACGTCATAACATCAAGTTCCTCAAAGTTCAATGGTCGCACCATTCTGAAGATGAAGCAACTTGGGAAAGGGAGGATCGTCTTCGACTCGAGTATCCCGCCTTCTTCCCGGAGGAACCCAAATCTCGGGACGAGATTCTTTTGAGTGGGGGTGAGTTGTCACACCCTAGCTAGTCATGCATTAGAGTGTTGCATCATGTTTACTCATTCATCAGAAACTTGAAATGGGGATGACAGAACCCCCAGTCCCCTCTGAAACCAACTAGGGTTTACTAAAATAATTTTCAATGAACCTAAAATGCCCTTCTAAAATGCCCATCATTTTTTTGTCTTGGTTCAGAACCTCTGCAAAAGTGGTGCACATTTTCCTAGGCCATCCTAGGGTTTTTGAATTAAATCATAACTATTTGAATTTGGGCATTTAAAATTATACAAAATATTTAAATGCTCAAATATCTCCAAACTAAAATGTTTCATGTTGGAAATAATCCAACTATGGACCAGGAGTAGTTTGGTGATTTTTGGAGTTGTCTAGGTATTTTATTTAATTCAACAAAGTTGCTGATATATTAAATAAAAACAGAAATAGAAAAAAAAGGGGAAAACCCTACCTGGCGCCACCGCAGCCCACTAGCCAGCCCACCTGCCGGCCCAGCCCAGCACCGCTCCAGCGAGCTGCTTGCCGGCCAGGCAGGCAGGCAGGTGCCCGACGGCGACCGCAGCGTGCGCCACGCACCTGCTCGCCGCCTCGCCGCTCCCCTCGCCAGGTGACGACGTGGATCGTCCTCCCTCTCTCCCCCGAACCCCCCAGACACCCCCTCTCCTCTCCAGCTCCTCCCCCTCGCACGCCCCAGCCATGGCCGACGCCACCATCGCCGCACCACCGTCGTAGCCGTGCTCCCCGTCGTCTCCACGCCGTCTCACCGTGTCCAGGAGCTCCGCCGCTGTCCACTTCATCGAGCAGCCGAGCCCCGAGCGCTCGCAACGCCCGAGACCACCGCACCGACCTCGCCCGAGCTCACCGTCGCCGGAGATCCCCTTCAACGCCGTCGTCGCTCCGGTCCATCTCCGGCCGCACCAAGGACTC
>NC_057800.1:451805568-451806395 GCF_018294505.1 Triticum aestivum
ACCCTCTAGCACCAAGTTCACCTCCGACCGAACCTCGGTGGCCGCCAAAGTCGTCGCCGGCGTCGACTCCGGCCACCCCGACCCCAACGGACTCCGCCAAGAGCTGCGGATTGTCCTCAGCTCCACTCCGGTGGCCTCCGCGGTCCATTTGGTGGCCGAAACGACCAAAACCACTACCGCCGCCGCGTCGGGCTCGCCGGCGACTAAACGCCGGCAGCCGACTTTGACTTTGACCACGGGTGGGCCCTGGCTGACTCCCCTGAGTCAATGACAGGTGGGGCCCAGCCCTGCTAATTAAATAGGATTAGTTTTAATTAAGTTTTAATTAAATTAATCACCCTGACATGCGGGACCCACTGTCAGGTTTGACCTGGACCAGTTCCGTTGACCTGCTGACGTCACACTGACGTCAGGCTGACGCAGTAATTGAATTTCTGGATTTAAATTAAATCAGGAAATTCCAGAATATTATTTAAACTTCAAAAATTCATAACTTTTATTCTGTAACTCCAAATTGGACAAATTATATATGAAAAATGATCAGAAAAATCCAATCTATCCATCTGTACTATTTTCATGCATGATCAAACAAGTTAAATTGATGTTTTAATCAGAACAAGGAAAAGCACTTTAAAAGGCCATATTTGAATTTGGAATTTGAATCTTTGATTCAAATTTGTTCAAACCCATCTGGTTTTAGTTGCATTAGCCCAACACACTCATATTGCCATGTTCCATGCATGCATCATATTGTTGCATATTGTTGGTGATGTTTGTGTATCGGTGTCCTTTGCGACAGGATCTGTTCCCGAGGAGTACCGTGATTA
>NC_057800.1:452508692-452519552 GCF_018294505.1 Triticum aestivum
TGAAGATAAACTACAGGTCGTTGATTTCGTATCCAACGGCTGGAAAATCTACTGACCAGAGATGAAAAAGTCAGTCAACTGACGTGTAGCCTGACCCCACATGTACACATGCACGCATGCAACACTTGCACGAACACATGCACGCATGCAGGCATGCAACACTGACACGTACACATAACGAACACACGCACGCATGCAGGCATTCAACACTGACACGTACACATGCACTCACGAACACACGCACGTACGCACACCTGCATGGAATACTGAAACGTACACATGCACGCACTCAACACTCGCGCGCCTGCATGCACACCGGCGACACCGCACACGACGCAAGACACACGCTCAACCTATATGTGCATGCACTCTTTGTTAACTACATGGATCGTTACGGGTATTAATCAATCTTATCTTTTTTTGCAAGGTTTAATCAATCTTGTCTGTGATAAGTAGAACATTGATGTTTGCAGCGGTCTTTATGAATCACAACGTATCGAACGTGCTATCAACGTATATATGAAAATTTTAAAATTCTCTTACATTATATAGTAGGCTTATCTAGATGAAATAGATGACGTCACACTCAATGAACAATCATCGGTTTATAAATGCCCGCTTCTGACCGTCCTGGCCCTCCAAAAGTTCCTCTGTCGTGTGCTACCTGTGTTGGGTCACTGACATGCAGGCCATGTGCCCAAAGAGCCCACACGTTAGTGGAAGAACGGCACAGTGTCGTACGTTAGAGTGGAGGGCGCCACTTGATGCACGCCCGGCTGAACACGCCTCCTTACCGCATTCAAACGCCTCCATGAAACCCGTGTGGAAGCCGAGAAACCCACTCTGGACACACGTCCATTCATGACCGGGCTGGCATTAAACGGAACGCTGGCCAAGCTCCTCCCGTCCACCGTCTATTTAATCTCCTATTTAAACGAGGCCAAATGCCAGCCAAGAATCGCATCCCTCCGCCGCTCCCCTATCTCCTCCTTCACCATTTTGTCCACTCTTACAATGGTTTACAAAGAGTAGTTATCCAGCATCCAAGCCGTCTGGGTGGCCCACCGAGCCTGCCGGATACGAGCTATGCAGCTCACTGATCCACCTCCCTCCCCTCGCCCGACAAAGCCAGTTGTCGCCTCAAGCCAGCGCGCGGTTTAGCAACTCGCCGCTCCAGGCCAGCTTGACGAGGAGCAGCGCACGGGCGTCGTCGCTGCCGTCCACGCCGCCGCCTCATACCGCGCCTCCCGTGTCTGCGACCGCGTCTCCCGTTTCTGTGGCCGAGACTCCCCTGTCAGTGGTCGCGCCATGCAAGCAGAGATAGAAGCCGGGTGAGCGGAGAGCGACGAGTCGGTGGCCAGCGCCTCCATGTCCGCCGCCATCATCAAGGAGAAGTAGAACACGGGAGGTCGCCGCCGCTTGGGTCCCATGAAGGCCACCTCAGAGGCGACGCCGGCGTACATAGCAGGTGTCTTGTCGGATCCTTTTGTTGCGAGGACCTTCATCGACCCCACATGGGCTCCACGGAAGCGGAGAAGCCCCCTTCCACCATCATCTTGGGTATCAGCCAACCATATCAGTTGGGCAGCGGGGAAGCGAGCCGTCCTTCGCACTGAAGCATATACCTCCGGGGCTCCCGGTAGTCCGGTGATCGTGCTGCCAGACATGAGGAACACAAATGGATCGGCGAGCGACCATTTAGGCCAGGTATTATATACCTGTGCTGTCCAGAACTAGCACCGCTTAGTTGATTTGAATGTAATGGAATCCATCATGTTTGTATGAAAATATGGTATTTTATATGAATTCTGTCATTATTTATGAGAAATATCGCCGTGTTTGCATGAATTTCGTCCGGTTGGTTGAGTTGCTATCAGAATGTGTGCGGCTATGGTTGGATGGTGTAATATGCGGGTCACTGGTCGGTCTGCGGCCGGCTCGGGCGGCGTGGTGGGACAAAAAAGCACAACTCGTGCGAGCTCGTCTCCAATGTGCGCGTTGGAGGATGCATGGGCACCCGAGCCATTCCTCATTCAGTCAAAGGCACCGGTGGACAAAAGGGTTGCCAATATTTTGGCTACCCCGGAAAAAATCCAAACAACCCCTCCCAGAAGACTCAAATCCCTCGTTCGTCGTGAAATTAGGCCATGTGTTGTTTTCATGGACTAACAAGATGCCCATGCATTGCAGGGAACATCAAGATGCATTTTTTTTACAAAACAACTGTTGTGACTGACCCATGCAGGAATAATCCCATGTGTAAAAACTAATGATATCTCGAGAATTTTATCGGAAAAATGGTATCTCGAGAATTTCATCAAAAAATGATATCTCTACTCCTATAAAAGACTCAGTTGGTGATGATGGTGTGTCTGCCATCCGTCATTTCTGACCATTAGATCTACATCTAATGGCTGCGAGGTAAGTTGTGGCATTTTTGCAACAATAGCCCACTTCTCTGCTCCAATTTGAAGAAAACCCCTTATTCTCTTGAAAGCAACCACATCCCTCCCTCGCCTCATCAAAACAACCTGAGAAATATATTTTGAGTGAAACGTAATATATTTTTAGTGGTATATATGTATATCAAAACAAGAGTGTTTTCTTTAAAGTTTGTGAACAAGTACTATTCTACTTTGGATCCGTTGCAACGCACGGGCACATTGCTAGTCTCGAGAAAGATGAGAGATAAGGTGAGGAGGAGTGGGGCGTGGTGGTGACTAGTGGTCGGACTAGTTGGAGGCATGGGGATGGACGACGCATTATGTCTAGGTTTTTATCTCTCTCACACACACACCCACGTAGGTGGGGGACGTGCACGAAGAGAAGAGGTGCACGCACGGCGCACGTACTCTTGTATCTTTCCCAACCACACCCGCGCGGGTACACGGTGGAGCTCATTTCTGTACGAAAAGGTAGCCTACGTGGTAATTTGACACATGTACTGATTGTCCACTTGATGGAGGATCGTCTACCACGGGGGAACAAACAAATTGTGACTTGACGCGTTATGTTAAAAAAGAGGCAAACCATGTGGGTCCTACCTTAGAGGCAAGGTTCTATACACTCAAGATGCTCTGTACGTATTACTTTTGATGTGTCCCGTCAAGTCGCAGAGCGAGGATGAGCTTGCTTAATACACCATCTCCCTCGCCCACGGGTGCACTGGCTCGCAGGATGAGGTGAAGCTTGCTTGCTACTCCTCATTGTATATTGGTTTGTTAGTCCCCATTGTATATTGTGTCAAATTTTGACTATAAATTGAACTAACAAAACATTCATGCATGTTACCAAAAATTATATCATTGAAAACTATGTTGAAATACAAATCCAACGATATATTTTTTGTTGACATGCATTAACGTTTTGTTAGCTAAATATTTGGTAAAAATTTGGCACGAACTACAAAGGTGACCTATAAACCAGGACGGAGGTAGTAGTACTACGCCTTACACCCGCTCCCTCGCCCACGCGCGCGGTGGCTCGCAGGACGAGGAGAAAATTTTACTACTCCCACCGTTTACTCGTCGTCCCTACCTTGGTTAGAGAGATTATCATATTGTTTGGAATATATGTGCTTTAGTACTACTCCCTCCTTTCCAGTTTATGGCTCAATTTCCTTGGAGTAGTATATAGGAGTAGTACTACTACAGCAATTTCCTTCGAGCCCGAGGTGCAGCAAGCTACCCTAGGCTATGTTACTACTCCCTCCTTTCCAGTTTATGGATCAATTTCAAAATCTCTCCAACCAAGGTAGACGGTGAGTGGTGGAATTAATTTTGTAGTTTGCACAAGTAATGTACGCTCGTTTTTCTCAAGAAGCTATGTTTACCGAGGCATTAATTAGAATGAATGCATGCATGACCACTAAATTTCCATGAACTTCTACATGCATTGGTGAGTTTTCTCTTGGCAATGCTTGCATCGGGCTACATGTGATGGTACTACTACTACTAGTAGAATTGACTTATAATACGGAAAAATGAATTTTTTTAGACGAGCCCTATAAACCGGAAAGGAGGGAATAGTAGGTAGTATACTACCTCCATAGTGGGTACGTACTCAGTAAAATCATATTTTCCCAAAACTAAGTCGCTCAACCTTTATTTGCCTTTTTCCCTTCCTGTCTCGTTGCCTCGAATAGACTATGCCAAACTCCCCTGCCTGCCGTGTGGGAAAAGACCCGCCCTCGCCTTTTTTTAGTCCGGGTTTGTATCGATGGATCGAGCGAAGTAGCAAAAACCAAGCCGTGTCTTGTACTCCTCAGTCGACGCTCGCTTTCATGAATTCTATACTTCCTCTCGCTGACATGTGGGACATATAGCAACCGGGTCGACGTGTCATGCACCAACTAACAGTGTAGAACAGCAGGGGGCGCAACCCAGTCGTACCGCCCCAGTAGTAGTAATGAGCAATGAGATGTCAAATCACAATGCCGCACCTTCCCAGACGGACGAAGCAACCATTATTTCACACTTTGCTTCACTGCCATCTCCTTCAAGAAAACCACGTATGGTATTGCTTCTGCCTCAAGAGGGACACGCGCATCGCCTTGGTACATCATGACACGTGGGACCACATGACAGGCCATGCTCCCCCGCCCATCGCTTAGTAAAATCACCTCATTTTTACTAGTACTTCCTCTGTATCGGTTTACGGGGCATGCACGTCGTTCTAGGTTAAGAATTTAATTGGCTACTAGCAATGTGCCCATGCATTGAAACGGATCCAAAGTAGAATAGTACTTGTTCACAAACTTGAAAGAAAACACTCTTGTTTTGATATACATATATACCACTAAAAATATATTACGTTTCACTCAAAATATATTTCAGATTGTTTTGATGAGGCGAGGGAGGGATGTGGTTGCTTTCATGATAATAAGGGGTTTTCTTCAAATTGGAGCAGAGAAGTGGGCTATTGTTGCAAAAATGCCACAACTTACCTCGCAACCATTAGATGTAGATCTAATGGTCAGAAATGACGGATGACAGACACACCATCATCACCAACTGAGTCTTTTATAGGAGTAGAGATATATGTGATGAACAATATATGTTTAGAAACTACATCCGCTTAAGAATCGAATGATATACTTTTTCTGACATAGTAACTCATATTTAGTTAGTCAAATGGATGGCCGAGAACTACGTGTGCGCCCTATAAACTAAGACGGGGAGGGTAGTACAATACGTATATTTTTAGATCAATATAGTCGGGATTCATCGAGGAGCAAAACCAAGTGGTAGGTTGCTGCTGTCATGTTGGCGTAGCAACTCAAGCAGGGTCAGTCCGCACACGAAATGGTGACACACTTAACATGACCCCTTTGGCCGACATGTGGCTCATCCACCATCTTGTTCCACGTGTGATGCACCAAATTACAATTCGGAGCAGCAGTTGGACTTGGAGGCACCCCGGTCGTAGTGCCGCAATAGTAGTAAATGAGCGATGAGGGGTCAAATCACAAAGCCCCATCTTTCCCGCATTAAGCTGGACGGACGAAGCAACCATCATTTCACTCTAGGGCGCAAGAGCATAAAGAAAAGAGAAAACCAATGATGCGTGCGGCAACTACCTAGGTCACCCTAGGGTAGGGGCCTCCACTACAAATCCCTTTTTTTTAAAGAGCCTCCACTACAAATCCGCTTATCCCTCATCCTCTTGAAGAAAACCGATGATGCATGCGGCTGTAGGGTTTGTGGGAGTACTACAGCGTGCGGAGTCACGCAGTAGTAAACGGGAGAGGGATTGAGTTCGAGTCGACGCCTTAATATGTGTGGGTCGCTTGGTTTTACGGGAACGAGGGAGCATTTGGGGTTCGAGTACCAGTGGAGATATAAGTACAAAAAATTGTGGATGTAGGTTCGACCGAAAGGCAATGATGCATGGGCCCTGCATTTTGATATACCCGCGGCCGCGTGAAATTTGCTACTCTACTCAAAACTAGTAAGGTACATGCATTGAACGCATGAGATTTGGAAACCAAATTATGAATAAATACACACTATACCATGTGAAGCTTTGAGTCATATATGCATGATGTAGATGTTCGTTTAGTTCTTATAGTTAATCTCATTCAAAATCAATTAGTTTTATAAAAAGGTTAAGATTCATGGGATTGTACATTGTAAAGCATAAAGTAAAAAAACAAATAATGGAAATTCATTTAGAAAAAAAGTTTGGGCAATTATGATACGAAAGATTCTAGAACAAAGGAGAAGTGCTTGTGTTTTGGGAAAGCATGCACGGCCCACATCTCTTATTGGTTGATATGTCACGAAACAAGAAACGAGGAGGGAGTTAATGTACCATGCCAACGTGTTTTGCGATTATTTGGTTTTCAGAAGATGACTTACACACCTAGACGGAGGGAGTACAAAGAGAAAAAATGAATTGCAGTTAAAAGAATGGCATTTCTAACAAAAATGTGAATGTGAACTACATATGTGTGCACGTGACCGGCACATAGATTGTCAATGCAAAATTTAATGCAAGAAATAACTTATGAGTAACATGCATGAATTGATGATGTGGTGCTTGCATGCATGACGTGTTCTTGTGCCATAGTTGCATGTCTAGGAAAAAAGCTACTAGTGGGTTGTATTAGCTATTTAGGAATAGAAGATGTATACATGGAAGTTGTAGGGAAAGAGATGACATGTATCTCAATTCCCATGAGTAGGGATTGGAAAAGAGATGTCATTTGGTTCACATCATAGGAACTTCTCTATTGAATCTAGAGATGACATGTATCTTAATTCCTATGAGGAGGGATTAGAAAAGAGATGTCATTTGGTTCACATCGTAGGAACTTTTCTCTTGAATATACGCTAATGTTTATTTTCCTTTGAAATTTTGGGAGTATAGGAATCCATTCATATGAATCAAGTGGCTCTAAAGCTATAAAAATGATATCATGTTTATTTCCTTTGAAATGTGGAGTATATGAATCTATTCCTATGAACCAATTGGCTCTAAAGGAAAAAATCATATAAAAACCATATCATATAGAGTTCCTATGATATTCCTCCACACCAAAGGATGGTTGAAATTGTTGCAGGTGATACGACGGTCTTTGTTTGTACACTCCTCCTCCATCTTTATAGTTACCTCTAGAAGATGAATGAAATGATATATACTGGGTATTCTATATGTGCATTTTGGTACACGAAAACTCGGTAAAAGTTTGCGAGGTTCTAAATTTCAATAAATTTATATGGGCTACATTTTGGAATGGAGGGAGGAGCATACAGTACTTGCTAACACTCGCGTGGAAGATTTTTGTGTAGGAGGAGTGGCTGCTCTGTTAAATGACATGGCAAAACTGACACTGTCGGATGCCGATCTAACGGTTCTTACGGCGTTCCTCAGGAAACGGCTTGTGGCGAACGTTTGTCGGATAATGATTTACGGACACATGCATTGCATTGATACGTGCCCCCTCTCTCTCACGCACACACGCACCCACCATCTATCTGTAGGTAGACGTCACACACATATGTGCTCTTCACACCCTACCCTCAGAACTTCTAAAAAACAAAAGACGCCGCGCACCTTTTATTTTAGCTCACACGTCACACACTTATACTATTACTCTTGTGGCAAACATTCTTTGGGCATAGTATATCATACTCTCACGAAAAGAAGCGGTGCACGCACACACTAGTTCTCTCACACCCACTTGTGGGTACACGTAGGAGCGCATTTTTTCAAAGCTCGTACAACAAAATCACTCCACTATATATATAAGCAGGAGCCTTAGCGCTTGCTGTACTAGCATTCCTCTCTTTCACTCTCTCGTGCTCTCCAGATCTAAGCAAGATATAGGTGGCCACACTCTCTCTCTGCTCACGGCTGGTCACAAATCCGGCCGGACCACCTCGACCGGGGCAGGGGTGTAGGTGCATCATTCACGCTGTCGTCAGCGGCGAGGGAGGAGACCAACAGCTGCCCGCGCGTCTTGATCGGCAGCTGCACCAACTCGGGAGGGCCTCCGACCCCTTCTTCCTCCCTGCGGTATTGTGGCCAAGATGTGGCCTCCCGACGCCGTCTTTGCCACATGCCGATGACCCTCGGGTATATATTCCTTCGAAACCTGCCTTGCTCTACTGCCCCAGCTCCCCACATGGCTGCTTGTGGATCTTTTCTACTTTCGTCGGCTGTTCCAAAGCCACCTAGACTTTTACTATTATTAGAGGTAAAGCTAGTTCATACAATCGAATCTAAGAGTTGGTTCAAACAGGGAAGAAACTGGGAAAACTGTAGCATGAATCTAGGACTTGGTTCTAAGAGGAAACGGGGGAAAGTAGTAGATACTGGCTATCCAACCGGTCTATTGGTTTAAAAGGCGAAGAAAGCATGGTGGATGGCGAAGGGTGGGGGGAAGTGGACCTGTCTCTTGGTTGAAAAAGGAAAGGAAGTGAGGGGTGTTGGGGGACAACGCAAATGAGAATGAGTAGGTCTAGATTTCCTGTGCTCACATAGGAAAATGTCACCGAGGAGATATAAAATGGGACAAATGCAGACATGATGCCTGACTGTTTGCCGCTCTCGGCAACCACATTTGCCTCACCACTTTATGCCCCTGCTGTCCCTACGCCCATATCGCTACCATTAATGTAAAATCACATGAAGCATTAAGCAATGCCACCTAATGTCACTATAAGTAATGGTCTAGTGCCATCGATAAATTGAAGTAATGCCATCACCATTTTATGAAGTGCTTCCGTCTTGCTTTATTTCCCATGAATTGTATTTTTGCAGTTACACTTAAATCTCACGCTGCTAACATTGCTTCATTCCACTGGAACTGCACAAATTTGCTTGCACATTTACTGACCATGTGCTACTCTCATGATAGTAATACTAATGCTATTGTTCTGCATGTTAATCTAGTGGCAGTGTTGATGTGATGTGATGCTACTTACTTAAGCGCACTTTCGTATTGTTAATCTAGTGCCAATTACAACACAATAGATGCTGTTGTTAATCATACGCCACTGCAAATATCTGTCACTGTTTAAATAACCATATTTCGTATTTGCGCAAACAGGGATGTCTGTCTTCATATCGTTTCTATCTGCGCAATCAAAAGTACACACCTTAGTTTTAGTACAACTGCACAAAATGAGATGGCTATTCCTAGATGTCGTCCTCTAACCACCAGTGTTCCAGGTATTCCTACATTGGTAGTAACTAGGTAGAATGACCAACGCAATCTAAAAGAAGCTGATTCGTATGTTTTACTTCCTGATTGCAGTGCAGGGATGAGCGAAAACAAATGCATCCTAGTCTGGAATGCAATTTCTACGAGTTGTTCCATGGACCGAGGACTAGCTGGCACGGCTGCACAGAGGTTTTTGGGACAGGTGCACGGACAAGAGGCATTGTGGTCTGCTTATTTCTGCAAATAGCAGTGCTTAAATTTAGTGGAATGCACAAGAATTTTAGCTGGTCAATACACTACATGGTTCAGTTTAGCATTCTAGCCGAGGACACAATTGTAATTGGTTATTCTGGAATGAGAGAACCTAACCTTGGATGGTGGCAACAAGAAAAAACCAGAGTGAACTCCAAGAAATTTAAGCCGGCCGGGAGGCCCTTTGCTCAGAGAAGCCTTGCTTTGTTTTTTCCTGATTTGTAAACCTTCTCACAACTTTGTCTTTTGATGTGAACTAGTATATGTTTGTTATGTTCTATGAATCATTGAGATGTATAAAGTTGCTTAACTTATGCTTTTCAAGTTTTTTATGAAGCCGAGTTTAATGTGAGTGTTCCACATGAACGCTGGACTAGCATGTGAACATTTGGAATTTACATTGTGGCCTCAGTTAACTGCATGAACCACTGTAACAAGATACATAGTTGCTTATATGTCAGACAGCAGATTATTGATTGTTAGCTGGTCGATAGCCTAGTGTTGAAGCGAGTTGAGCCAATGTGCCGTGTTTTGCACAACTGCTTGCAAGTGGGGTAGCACCAACAGTGTTTACAAGTACTTATGTATACGTCGGCACACAGTTCTCGAACGAGTAGTCTATTTCATCAAACATACACTGCTCGTATGATAAACCGTGACAACTTATGTCTTACCATGCCATATTCATGAAAAAACTAGTGAGGACGCATCTGTTTCGGCAACAATTACGATGGTTCTCACATGATTCACAGGCACACAAAAGTAGCAGCAGTTCCCATAGACAGATTCAAACAGAGTACTAGCCCTAGAGGGCTTGATAATAGGCAAGGTTCGAATAAGTAGACACAATCCAAACTAGTATTAAACACTAGTTGGGGCAACTATTTCATGCCTCGATCTAATTTGGGTCGGACACAAGACGAACCTTGCCATGAACATCATCGAGGACGTCCGGCAGCAACTCAATCCTGTGAACCTTCATGAAGATAACCTTGTGGCCTTGCCACTCATAAACTTGTTTGTGGAGGCATGCCACGTCATCTTCATGCGTAAGCTTGACAAGAACAGTATGCCTCACAAACGAAGGAGTAGCTTTGAACTTCTGGTGCTTCAGTACACCCTGGACAACACGCCTGACAACAGTAAGGCTGGAATACAACTCGACATCGGTATAAGCGCAAATGGCTTCCATGATCGAACAGCCTAAGAACTCTATTTTCCTAGTGCGTATATTCAGGTCATCCGCCTCATAGCGAGTGACATGTACAACCACACAATCCTTGTCTACATCAAGGCTCTAACTGAAACAGAAACAAATTCTGAATTACTTTCCAGTATAAGAAACACAAGTTATTTAAACCACTATGTATAGCATGGCATCGAAGCTAATATAATTTTGCATTATTCATCACCACATACTTAGATGAAAAACCACAATC
>NC_057800.1:452519952-452571022 GCF_018294505.1 Triticum aestivum
CATGCTATATTATATTCTGTTTTGGACATTATTGGGCTTTATTATACACTTTTATATTATTTTTGGGACTAACCTATTAACCGGAGGCCCAGCCCAGAATTGTTGTTTTTGCCTATTTTTGGGTTTCGCAGAAAAAGAATATCAAACGGAGTCCAAACGGAATGAAACCATCGGGAACGTGATTTTCGAAACGAACATGATCCAAAGGACTTGGACCCTACGTCAAGAAATCAACGAGGAAGGCACGAGGTAGGGGCGCACCTACCCCCCCCCCCCGGGCGCGCCCTCCACCCTCGTGGGCCCCCTGTTGCTCCACCGACGTACTCCTTCCTCCTATATATACCTATGTACCCCCAAACTACCAGATACGGAGCCAAAACCCTAATTCCACCGTTGTCACTTTTTGTATCCACGAGATCCCATCTTGGGGCCTTTTCTGGAGCTCCGCCGGAGGGGGTATCGATCACGGAGGGCTTCTATATCAACACCATAGCCCCTCCGATGAAGTGTGAGTAGTTTACTTCAGACCTACGGGTCCATAGTTATTAGCTAGATGGCTTCTTCTCTCTTTTTGGATCTCTATACAAAGTTCTCCCCCTCTCTTGTGGAGATCTATTCGATGTAATCTTGTTTTGCGGTGTGTTTGTTGAGACTGATGAATTGTGGGTTTATGATCATGTTTATCTATGAACAATATTTGAATCTTCTCTGAATACTTTTATGTATGATTGGTTATCTTTGCAAGTCTCTTTGAATTATCAGCTTGGTTTGGCCTACTAGATTTATCTTTCTTGCAATGGGAGAAGTGCTTAGCTTTGGGTTCAATCTTGCGGTGTCCTTTCCAAGTGACAGTAGGGGCAGCAAGGCATATATTATATTGTTGCCATCGTGGATAACAAGATGGGGTTTATATCATATTGCATGAGTTTATCCCTCTACTTCATGTCATCTTGCTTAAAGCCTTACTCTGTTCTCTTGAACTTAATACTCTAGATGCATGCTGGATAGCGGTCGATGTGTGGAGTAATAGTAGTAGATGTAGGCAGGAGTCGGTCTACTTGTCTCAGACGTGATGCCTATATACATGATCATACCTAGATATTCTCATAACTATGCTCAATTCTGTCAATTGCTCAACAGTAATTTGTTTACCCACCATGAATACTTATGATCTTGAGAGAAGCCACTCGTGAAACCTATGACCCCCAGGTCTATTTTCCATCATATTAATCTTCCAATACTTAGTTATTTCCTTTGCCATTTATTTTACTTTGCATCTTTTATTTCTCTTTATCATAAAAATAAAAAAATTATCTTATCATATCTATCAGATCTCACTCTCGTAAGTGACTGTGTAGGGATTGACAACCCCTTATCGCATTGGTTGCAAGGATTTATTTGTTTGTGTAGGTGTGAGGGACTCGTGCGTGGCCTCCTACTGGATTGATACCTTGGTTCTCAAAAACTGAGGGAAATACTTACGCTACTTTGCTGCATCACCCTTTCCTCTTCAAGGGAAAACCAATGCAAGTGCTCAAGAGGTAGCAAGAAGGATTTCTGGCACCGTTGCCGGGGAGGTCTATGCAAAAGTCAACATACCAAGTACCCATCACAAACCCTTATCTCCCGCATTACATTATTTGCCATTTGCCTCTCGTTTTCCTCTCCCCCACTTCACCCTTGCCGTTTTATTTGCCCTCTCTCTCCATCCTCCCTCTCTTTCTCTATTTCCTCTTTTTGCCCGTCTCTTGTTTGCTCGTGTGTTGGATTGCTTGCTTGTCACGATGGCTCAAGATAGTACTAAATTGTGTGACTTCACCAATACCAAGAACAATGATTTCTTTAGCACTCTGATTGCTCCTCTTACCAATATGAATCTTGTGAAATCAATGCTACTTTGTTGAATCTTGTCATGAAAGATCAATTCGCCGGCCTTTCTAGTGAAGATGCCGCTACCCATTTGAATAGCTTCATTGATTTATGTGATATGCAAAAGAAGAAAGATGTGGATAATGATATTGTTAAATTGAATCTATTTCCCTTTTCGCTTAGAGATCGTGCTAAAGCTTGGTTTTCGTCTTTGCCTAAAAATAGTATTGATTCGTGGAATAAGTGCAAAGATGCTTTTATCTCTAAGTATTTTCCTCCCGCTAAGATCATCTCTCTTAGAAACGATATTATGAATTTTAAGGAACTTGATCATGAACATGTTGCACAAGCTTGGGAGAGGATGAAATTAATGATATGTAATTGCCCTACGCATGGTTTGAATTTGTGGATGATTATACAAAAAACTTATGCTGGATTGAATTTTGCTTCTAGAAATCTTTTAGATTCGACTGTGGGAGGCACTTTTATGGAAATCACTTTAGGATAAGCTACTAATCTCCTAGATAATATTATGGTTAATTATTCTCAATGGCACACTGAAAGATCTACTAATAAGAAACTGCATGTGATAGAAGAAATTAATGTTTTGAGTGGAAATATGGATGACCTTATGAAATTATTTGCTAATAAAAGTGTTTCTTATGATCCTAATGATATGCATTTGTCTACTTTTATTGAGAATAATAATGAATCTATGGATCTGAATTTTGTTGGTAGGAATAATTTTGGTAACAACGCCTATAGAGGAAACTTTAATCCTAGGCCGTATCCTAGTAATTCCTCTAATAATTATGGTAGTTCCTACAACAATTCTTATGTAAATTATAATAAGATGCCCTCTGATTTTGAATCTAATATTAAATAATTTATTACTTCACAAAAGAATTTCAATGCTTTGATTGAAGAAAAATTGCTTAAGATTGATGAGTTGGCTAGGAACGTTGATAGAATTTCTCTTGATGTTAATTCTTTGAAACATAGATCTATTCCACCTAAGCATGATATCAATGAGTCTCTCAAATCCATGAGAATTTCCATTTATGAGTGCAAAGAAAGAACCGCTAGGATGCGTGCTAGGAAAGATTGCTTTATAAAAGTGTGTTCTTCTAGTTTCCATGATAATAAAGATGAAGATATAAAAGTTATTGATGTGTACCCTATTAAATCTTTGTTTTGAAATATGAATCTTGATAATGATGGGACTGAATATGATCCACCTTTACCTAGACGGTGTTCCAAAAATTCGGAATCTTTAGGTCTTGGTGCTAAAATTGTTAAAAGTGGGATTGAAGAAGTCAAAACTTTAAATATTAATGAATCCACTATTTTGGATTTCAAGGAATTTAATAATGATAATTTCTATTTGATAGATTGTATTTCCTTGTTGCAATCTGTACTAAATTCTCCTCATGCTTATAGTTAAAATAAAGCCTTTACCAAACATATCGTTGATGCTTTGATGCAATCTTATGAAGAAAAACTTGAGTTGGAAGTTTCTATCCCTAGAAAACTTTATGATGAGTGGGAACCTACTATTAAAATTAAAATTAAAGATCATGAATGCTATGATTTATGTGATTTGGGTGCTAGTGTTTCCACGATTCCAAAGACTTTGTGTGATTTCCTAGGTTTCCGTGATTTTGATGATTGCTCTTTAAACTTGCACCTTGCGGATTCCACTATTAAGAAACCTATGGGAAGAATTAATGATGTTATTATTGTTGCAAATAGTAATTATGTGCCCCTAGATTTTATTGTTCTTGACATAGATTGCAATCCTTCATGTCCTATAATTCTTGGTAGACCTTTCCTTCGAACGATCGGTGCAATTATTGATATGAAGGAAGGAAATATTAGATTACAATTTCCGGTAAGGAAATTCATGGAACACTTCCCTAGAAAGAAAATTAAATTACCTTATAAATCTATTATGAGAGCCACTTATGGATTGCCTGCCATATATGGCAATACCTAGATCTATCCTTGCTTCTTATGCCTAGCTAGGGGAGTTAAACGATAGCGCTTGTAGGGAGGCAACCCAATTTTATTTTTATTCCTTGCTTTTTGCTCCTGTTTAGTAATAAATAATTTATCTAGGCTCTGTTTTGGTTGTGTTTTATCACTACAACAAGAACCCCCCTTTGGCAACGCATCAATGTGTTGTCGTATGTCCATATAAGCGTTGCTAAGGTCTACACCAACAGATTAAAATGCGTTGCCGTTGGTGGCGTTGCAAAGGTCTACACCAACATATATACATGCATTGGTAAACGGCATAAATAAGTGTTGTAAGATAGCAACATATAGAGCTAGAGCACAACAACACTTCATATGCGTTGGTGGCTAGCCTAGAAAATGACCATTGTAATGCCTAGAAGAATTATCGTATTGCTTGGACAATTAATGGTATTTTGTATATTAGCATCCAGAACTTATTGCATTAATGTTGATAATGCATAGGAGACACAAACATAACAATGAGAAAGGTCACATATATTAAATCAACTTGATTGCTTTACAAAGAACATGATACACAGATTACAATATGTGAAACTATCTAGTAATAGTCTGATTCTCAACCTTGCACTGAACGACTCAGCCATCTAAACACATAGTGTTTGAAACATTGACCCTAAAAATTACATTCCAAAACATAATCTAAAACTATCTAGTAGTAGCCACCTTCTCGATCTTGTAATCAACTTCTGAGCCATGCATCATCGATTTATCTTGGCAATCTACAACAACAAAGAAATGAGAATAGCAAGGTACCATCAAAGAAAATCAATTAACAGGGAAGTAAAATTTAAACAAAAGAGCAACATATAAAGGTTGGAGGACATGTGATAGTTAATCTTACTATATGACTAATAATTTTGTTTTAGTGGTTATGTCAACCAAGAAACAGTTACTCCCGGAGGGAGTACCAAGTCAACACCCATAGTTTTTTGTTTTATATTATAGGTCAATACTCTGGAGTGTAGCAAGGGCAACATTCTTCTTTGGATTTCCCAAGCTAAGCAGGAACTGCAATAAGCATTAATATTGAAAAAAGTATGAGCAAATAAATTGTTGCTCAGCCATGTTGAATTCACACAATAGAGAAATGAGCATACCTTGTCTTTAGATGGATGATTGCATCTCCATATCATAGAGGAAGCTTCACTTTAAATGCAATATGTTGCTTCCCTGAACAGATTAGTTAAAGTTTCACTTCTCTGAACCCCCAAGTCGAAGCAAGCACTAGAACAATATCCTTGTTTCGTCATCCAACATATATCATCACCTCTAAAGAGCTATGAAATATCATAATTTGATCACTTTTTACAGTCCCAGCTATAGCACTATGCTATATAGACGGAGAAAAGAGGGCCTTTTGAAAAGAGCGTCCTTATGTTAAACGAGTTAAACACCTTACAAAGAATATAATGAAGATACAGTGAGGTACATGCCAAAAACTATGTACATCGACAAATATAGCATCCTTGATTGCAAAGAAAGATCTGTAGTTCTCAAAACAATACATATAAATGTAGAGATTTTCAAATTTCTAGAAGTACTTAAAGTTGAGAGCTACAAAGCATGGATACGGCAAAATCTACCGATTTGATGTCCTAGTACAGCGGAATACGGCGACACGCCTGGATAAGCTGGGATACACGTATCCCGCAGCATCCCATGAATCCTGAATTAAAAAAAATAGAAAAAAGCATCGATACGGTTGGGATACGTTGAGGGACTCGGGAGGCCCAATAATAGCCTCAGCACAATACAAACTCTCGTACGCACGCACGCCACATAACGAAGGACCTGCTGCTAACCAGCAGCGAACGCGCCGCCGCCACCTGGACTCGACCACCGCCCCCAGCAGCTTCTCCTCCCGGAGGCAACCACACTCGAGCAGGTAACCCCAAGGCCAGCAGCCTCTCCTCAACCTCTTCATCTTTGTGACATGATTTCCTTCAATTGAGAGGCTACTAATTGCTTCCCCATGTTGTGCTCGCTTGAATGATTTCTACTTGTTTCTAGGGAGCATGGCATCCGGGAGCGCCACCCCCGGGGCCACCCGTCCGTGGGTGAGATCAAAGGACAGCCTGGTCCCTGGTGTTCGTAGATACGAACTATCCTCTGTGGGATCCAGACCCATCAGTGTTTCATTGTTTTTTCTGTTTTGACTCTGTATATTTCTTATTTATTTTATATATACTCACCGTATCCCCGAACGACTGTTTTTGAAAAATAATGTATCCCGTGTCCTTGTATGCGTATCCCCGTCTTTCCGTCCCCGTGTCCGTGCTTTTTAGGTTGAGAGAACATAATTCCCACAAAGCTAAATCAGGTGGTTCTATTAAATGATAACAAGTATGTTTTCACATGATTTTAATTTATATAGATGCTTGGGAATAAGACAAATCTGAATTATGAATACACAAACTTTTTCAACCTCGGTTTTTAAATTACATTGCAGATAATGTCATGTAAATCACCTACACGTTTACTACCCAGCTGGAATCATGCTGTCGTACCTCCTTTTGCAGAAGTAGCCCACTATATGCCTTGATCTTTCTCCCAAAGATGAATATGTAAGAAATTTTGGCACTGCAAAGAATGATGGATTCACTTCATAAGTACTTGCAAGAACATTTAAGTTTTACATATCTAAATCAGTGGATCGTAAGTCATACCATAAGCACTAGCTAGTATCATCATTCTGAACCTGAGGATTTACGTGTTAAGAGAAAGAATAAACAGACAAATGTTGGCTGATGCGAAGTCAATTTCAGAACTAGCAAGGAGAGATGAAATTAAGGATTATGAAATAAAGATAAAGAGAAATAGTAGGACGTAGAGATGCATGTGGGGCTTATTCATAGATTATTACAAGGAAATCAGTAAGGTTTCATAACACCAATAAGAAGATATTTGTTTTCTTTCTCGAAAAAAATCATGATGTTGTACATAATAGTGGTCACCTATTAAATGATACTAGAAGGAATGGTTTTTATAAATAGTCAGAAACTAACAGCTAGGATATCCAGAGATACTATCAACTTATTCAATTGACAGTCTAATCATCTTCATGGATATATTAATTAATTATCCACACACATAGCTACATGAAAAATTAAAATCTAATGTATCACAAGATAGAACTATTTAGAAAAAGAGAACGCACACATTTTCCTGAATCAACACATACAGCCATGTGGTGAATCACTTGTATGCGTACACCCAGATGACTGAATTACCCCTAGGTAGCAGTATTTCTGTGCACATATGAGAATAGTGAGGAATACAAACCATGGAGTGGTGTGGCTGTCGGTGCAAGCCAGCGCCCACAAAGGCGGATCAGGCAAGTGATAAGGCAGCATTAATCATTGTCATAATGGCCGGCAAAGAACTATCCATGGCAAGATGCCATGCCACAAAGCAGCGGCAGGGCAAGAGCAGAGGGGAGGGGTGCCTTACTGAACCGTCACATCGGAGTCGAGGTAGCCAAGGTGGAACAGTGCCATTGAGCCTAGCCGGTAGCCGATCACGTGTGGAAGTGGGATTGCTGGGCCGAGCACATGAGCTAGGATAATGAACTGTCGCGCCGTGCAGAAGCGTGGAGGACGTCGTGGCGGTGGGGGTTGGGGGCGGGGCCAGAGGAGAACAAGAGGGGGGACGAGCTGGTGAGGCGTGGTGAAGGGGAGCACTGGAGTTTCCTCGAATCAGAGGCGGCGGCGGCAGCGGCATTGTGGTGGAGCTCGGGTGGGAGATGTGAATCAGGGAGAGAGGTGGTGGGGAGATAAGAGATTTGGGTTCTTTTTTTTCCTGCTTGGCTGCGTGTTGGTTGCGTGATATTTGGACCGAGGTGGATACAGGGAGGTTATCCTTCGTGGGGAGGTGGGAGGTTTGTTTAACTCAACGCATCTCGACTTTCATTGCTAGATATGCGTTGTTATAGGTGGGTTTGTGTTGTAGTGTATGTGTTTAATTAGTGTTTGTGCCAAGTAGAACCGTTGGGAAGACTTGGGGAAAGTCTTTTTAATCTTGCTGTAAAAAACAGAAACTTTAGCGCTCAGGAGAATTGCTGCCATTTTTATTTGGAAAGTGATATTTAGTTAATTATTTTTGAAGATGATTAATAGATAAATTACTCACGTCCAGCAATTTATTTTAGAATTTTTGGGGTTCCAGATCTTGACTTAGCTACAGCTTACTACAGACTGTTCTGTTTTTGACAGATTCTGTTTTTCGTGTGTTGTTTGCTTATTTTGATGAATCTATGGCTAGTAAAATAGTTTATAAACCATAGAGAAGTTGTAATACAGTAGCTTTAACACCAATATAAATAAAGAATGAGTTCATCACAGTACCTTGAAGTGGTGTATTGTTTTATTTCGCTAACGGAGCTCACGAGATTTTCTACTTTAAGTTTTGTGTTGTGAAGTTTTCAAGTTTTGGGTAAAAGATTTGATGGATTATGGAACAAGGAGTGGAAAGATCCTAAGCTTGGGGATTCCCATGGCACCCCAAGATAATCTAAGTACACCTAAAAGCCAAAGCTTGGGGATTCCCCGGAAGGCATCCCCTCTTTCGTCTACTTCCATCGGTAACTTTACTTGGAGCTATATTTTTATTTACCACATGATATGTGTTTTGCTTGGAGCGTCTTGTATTATTTGAATCTTTATTTGTTAGTTTTCCACAATCATACTTGTTGTACACACCTTTTGAGAGAGACACACATGATTCGGAAATTGTTAAAATACTCTATGTACTTCACTTATATCTTGTGAGTTATATAGTTTTTGCTCTAGTGCTTCACTTATATCTTTTAGAGCACGTCGGTGGATTTGTTTTATAGAAACTATTGTTCTCTCATGCTTCACTTAGATTATTTTGAGAGTCCTACAAAACAGCAGGGTAATTTGCTTTAATTATGTTAGGCATTCAAGATTAATAATATTTTTTCTTATGAGTGTTTGAATACTATGAGAAGTTTGATACTTGATAATTGTTTTGAGATATGGAGATGGTGATATTAGAGTCATGCTAGTTGAGTAGTTGTGAATTTGAGAAATACTTTTGTTAAAGTTTGTGATTCCCGTAGCATGCACGTATGGTGAACCATTATGTGATGAAGTCGGAGCATGATTTATTTATTGATTGTCTTCCTTATGAGTGGCGGTCGGGGACAAGCGATGGTTATTTCCTACCAATCTATCCCCCTAGGAGCATGCGCGTAATACTTTGCTTTGATAACTTGTAGATTTTTGCAATAAGTATATGAGTTCTTTATAACTAAGGTTGAGTCCATGGATCATATGCACTTTTCTTCCTTCCACCATTGCTAGCCTCTCTAATACCGCGCACCTTTCGCCGGTATCATACACCCACCATATACCTTCCTCAAAAAAGCCACCATACCTACCTATCATGGCATTCCCATAGCCATTCCGAGATATATTGCCATGCAACTTTCCACCGTTCCGTTTACTATGACACGCTCCATCATTGTCATATTGCTTTGCATGATCATGTAGTTGACATTGTATTTGTGGCAAAGCCACCGTTCGTAATTCTTTCATACATGTCACTCTTGATTCATTGCATATCCCGATACACCGCCGGAGGCATTCACATAGAGTCATATTTTGTTCTAAGTATTGAGTTGTAATTGTTGAGTTGTAAGTAAATAAAAGTGTGATGATAATCATTTTTAGAGCATTGTCCCAAGTGAGGAAAGGATGATGGACACTATGATTCCCCCACAAGTCAGGATGAGACTCCGGGCGAAAAAAGAGAGGCCATAAAAGGCCCAAATAAAAAAAATATGAGAGAAAAAGAGAGAAGGGACAATGCTACTATCCTTTTACCACACTTGTGCTTCAAAGTAGCACCGTGATCTTCATAATAGAGAGTCTCATATGTTATCACTTTCATATACTAGTGGGAATTTTTCATTATAGAACTTGGCTTGTATATTCCAATGATGGGCTTCCTCAAAATGCCCTAGGTCTTCGTGAGCAAGCGAGTTGGATGCACACCCACTTAGTTTGGTTTGGCCTACTAGATTGATCTTTCTTGCAATGGGATAAGTGCTTAGCTTTGGGTTCAATATTGCGGTGTCCTTTCCCAATGACAGTAGGGGCAGCAAGGCACATATTGTATTGTTGCCATCGAGGATAACAAGATGGGGTTTATATCATATTGCATGAGTTTATCCCTCTACATCATGTCATCTTGCTTAAAGCCTTACTCTGTTCTCTTGAACTTAATACTCTAGATGCATGCTGGATAGTGGTCGATGTGTGGAGTAATAGTAGTAGATGCAAGCAGGAGTCGGTCTACTTGTCTCGGATGTGATGCCTATATACATGATCATACCTAGATATTCTCATAACTATGCTCAATTCTGTCAATTGCTCAACAGTAATTTGTTTACCCATCGTGAATACTTATGCTCTTGAGAGAAGACACTAGTGAAACCTATGGCCCCCGGGTCTATTTTCCATCATATTAATCTTCCAATACTTAGTTGTTTCCTTTGCCATTTATTTTACTTTGCATCTTTTATTTCTCTTTATCATAAAAATACCAAAAATATTATCTTATCATATCTATCAGATCTCACTCTTGTAAGTGACCTGTAGGGATTGACAACCCCTTATCGCGTTGGTTGCGAGGATTTATTTGTTTGTGTAGGTGTGAGGGACTCGTGCGTGGCCTCCTACTGGATTGATACCTTGGTTCTCAAAAACTAAGGGAAATACTTACGCTACTTTGCTACATCACCCTTTCCTCTTCAAGGGAAAACCAACGCAAGTGCTCAAGAGGTAGCAGGGGGACACATCCTCGAAGGGGGAAACTGCTCCTCTAGTGCCAAGGGGTTTGTAACCTCAAACGGGTCATTGACCATCTCAGTAGTGGCAGTGAGCGTATCTGGGGTCGGCTCGATGGTTGCCTCCATCTTCTTGGAGCTCTCTGTCTTGTGGGGATCAGCCTCCTGCGTCTGCTCCAATATCGGCAGATCTTTGCCTGGTTCTCCTTGGTCCATCATGAAACCGACGAATACTAGGAGACTACTGAAAGGAAAACACAATCACAATGACAATGAAACAAAAAAGAGAGTGAGGATCAGTTACTGCTTTGCAAAAGTTCTTTTTTTTCTCTGGACGAAAATATACCAGTATCACGGATCCACTTACCTTCTCTTCATTGGGAGAGAAGAGCAGTGGCAGATGCGAGTGTTGGCTTTCTTGAAGACAGCGATGGAGAAGGGGATTCAGCGAAGAGTGAAATGATGGTTTCTTCGTCTGTCAAACTTAGACTGCGGGGAGGTGGGGTTTTGTGATACGACGGCTCGTTAGTGCCGCGCTATGACCGGGGTGACTCTCCGCCTGCATACTGCCTTCTAATTTGGTGGATGGCATTTGGGCCTGTGCGCGGCATGGCCCGCATGTCGGTGAACAAAAGTAAAATAGCATTCAGTAGAGGGTTATGTTTCGATGACCTAGGAGGAACCAGAAGCGGTAGTGCATCCACTCTACTAGTATTATAATTAATTGTTTTTCTGGTAGCTGTAGAGTGTCTTCATTGTACTAGTAGTAATTGTTTCTATTTATGCAATAGGACGGGATAAGAAAGTTATAACCAATCGGTGGATTCGTAAGCACCGGGATTTTCTCACTTCTCATGACATTCGATTGAAGATAATAACGCTAGAATGATATGTAGCCAACCATGAAAACACTAGATTTGTCACATTCTTCCTGCTGAATGCGAGGTTACTATTGTCCATCAGGCTTAAGTTTATCAGCAGCATGGTTTTGACGGATGGGTATGTCTAAGAGCAAAAAAAGGAGTTTCAGGTGGGCAAAAGAGCTTCTGAACATGCCGAGGTTCTATTTACACCATCTATTTACAACATATTGTGGTCATAACCCAGTAAATTTTACGACCCAGGATGTTCATTCTATGGACCTGACCGATCCATTTCACTGTGACTGCCAAAAACAGTGCTGGAGTTAGATGTTGTTGCCCTTTTCAACCTGGGTTTTGTCTAAACCTGATGAACAATTAACCCTCGTGCTTTTGTACAGTTTGTAAGCTGGAGTTAGATGTTTTTGCCCTTTTCAACTCGGTTGTGACTGCCATATTTTCTTTGAAACAAGGAAAATGGCTTGCCATTTGTTTAATTTAGAGTGAAATATTGTAACAAATCCCAACCAAGGGAAATAGCATCACTCTCGCCGGCTGCTTGAGCTCACTGTGCATTACAGAAGCCAAGTGATTAGCCCCCACGAGCACCCACAAACTTATTTTGAACTAGCACACCAAATGGGCTGTAAATTTTCATAGGAAAGGCTGCATGACCATGACAGATTTTGATTCTGACATTTGGGACCCGCGAGGAAATAGCCTATCCAACGTGGTGTGGACTTACTAGCAAGTCAACAAACGTTTCTTCCTACCAGTCGTTGGATTGACATCACACATCTGTCGTGTATCTTCTATCTCTGGTCTTCTTCCTCGAGCCGCCCAAACCAAACCACCCCGTCGACTCCACCTGCTCCCTCCTCCCATGGCTGGTTGCGCCTCCGCCAACCTACCATACCCTCCAACGTTGGCCAGTCCCTCCCTCTATTCCCCCACACGTCATGTTATTCTCCGGCGATGTCAGCCCCAACATGCACCCGCACCCGAACCAGTCAACCCTCGTACTCTCCTCCGCCTGCGAGTGGACCGGCACATCTTCCACGGCTCCTGTTCGTTCCGTCCGAGGCCTCGCCATCGTCCTCGACCTTGGTTCGCTCGCCATGTGCGGTGTGCCGCCCTCTTGCATTGTCAACGCCATCAACAACCGAGAGGAACGAGGATATGACTATACGTGGAGAGTATGACAGTAGGTACCCACCAGCGTCATGGTAGTACGCAAGCAAGTGCTTCGTTATAACAAGCCCCAAAAATGGTTACCCCTAATGGTTGGACATCTGGGGCTCACGCCATTGTGAACGTAGTCAATAAACAAGAGAATTACACAACGAGCGGCTGACACCAGGAACCCAGCAGGTCGCACCATTGTTATTTACTTTTTTAGGAACAAGTAGTTGTTATTTATACTAGTTTTAGCGACAGATCAGGGTAACAACGGGGCTGTGCGGAGGCTGTGGCCCATCTAGCCAGGGTTTTATTTATGTTTACCACATCATGAGCCCTGTTGTGTTTTTTTCTTGCTAAAAATGGCTACCCCAGTTCTACTATTTTAAGAAATACCCAAACGAGGCCTACTTGCTTTATCAGCCCTGCTGGGCTGCAAATCTTTCAAACGAGGAGAGAGTTTCATTCGGCTTGCCCAGAAATGGGTTGTACATTTTTAAAACACATCAAACCGGGAATTAGTTTCATTTTTTTAATTACAAGATTTTAAATTCCATTGATTTTTATTCCTGGACAATTATTTGGATTTTATATTTATATAAAGTATTGTTCAAAATAGTTTGAATGTGACTCGATATTTCGGGATTAAAAACATTTGATCGCACTGAAATATGCAAAATTTCATATAATTTTAACCATGGCCACAATATGGGGTGTAATGCTAACAAAAAGAAGATGGGCTCCAAAAAAAATCTTAAGAATTGGCAAATGGGCTGTAAATTATTAGAAATAATGGCAGATGGGTTGTATGTTGTTTTCCATAGATTTGAGGCTGACTTGTGCGCCTACTACAGGTTGACGTGTATGCTTTCCTAAAAAATAAGGTTCACGCACACGCAACATCGTGTCAACTTAGTCAACACACGAGAGCAGTGACTGTTGGATGTCCATCCAACAGTCGTCGTGCTTCTTCAATCTCTGCTCTTCCTGCTCTAGCCACTCAAACAAGCGCCCGCGAGACTGCCTGCTCCCTCCTCCCTCGGCCGGCTATGCTGCCACGCAGGCCTCACCACCCCATCGTTCTCCCATCGCTGGCTTAGCCATCCCTCTACTCACCCACACCTACTGTTATTCTCTGGCGACGACAGACGAACCAGTAAACCCTCGCACTCCCCTACATGTGGGAAACAATTGCCGAGTTTTCCCTGGCTCCGTGACGTTCCCTTCCTAGGCCTCGCCGACTCGCCGTCGTCCACCGCCCTGGTGCTCTCGGCGCGGCGTGGTCAACATGGTCAACGAACAACATGCATCGGAAGTGGACTGTACGTGGAGAGGTTGATAGTTGGGTCCACAGCTGCTTGCAAGGAAATGCCTCCTGATTACGCACAAAATAATGATTTCTCCATGTGACAGCTGGGACCCACCGAAAGGGCTTGTGTATTTCGCGAAAAAACGTTCCCCCGCTAACAGGTCGGACCCATTAGCTATATCTTCGCACGCAAGGAAGTGCCTTGTTATTACGCACAAAAAATGAATACCCCCTGCTAGCTGGGACCCACCATAGTGGGAGGATGACTTGTGGGCCTACTAAGATGACGGGGACGAAGGGCTTTGTCAACTTAGTCAATATGAATGATTCTAGCTCCAGTGACCGTTCGATGTCCATCCAACGGCCGTAGTGCTTCTTCAACCTCTGGTCTTGTTGCTCCAGCCGCCCAAACAAGCGTCAGCCGTGCCGCCTGCTCCTGCCTCCCGTGTCCGGCTGTGCTGCCACCGCTGGCCATGCCATCCCTCTATACTCACCCACACCTCCTGTTATTCTTCGGTGATGGCAGCCTCACACCGCAGCTGTAGCAATCAACCCACGTACTCCCCTTCACGTGGGCATCCACTGTCACGTCTTCCCCGGCTCTGTGTCGTCCCCTTCCTAGGCCTCGTCGTCGTCCACCGCCCTGGTGCTCTCAGCGCGGCGTGGTTAATATGGTCAACGAACGACTTCTGTCGGAACATTATTGTACATGGAGAGGCTGACAGCTGGGTCCACGACCGCAGCAAGGAAGTGCCTCTTATTATGCGCAAAGTAATTATTCCTCCACTTGACAGCAGGGACCTACCGGATGGGCCACCGTATTCGCGAAAAAAATTGTTTCCCCCTGACTGCTGGGACCCACCAGCTACATCTTCGCACACAAGGAAGTGTGTCCATGTTACGGGAAAAAAATGATTCGCCCCCCTGACTGCTGGGACCCACCACCTACATCTTCGCACGCAAGGAAGTGCCTGATAATCAGGACCCACCTGGTCGAAGCATACGTAGCTTTGTCATTCTGGTCGCGAACGTGTACGTACATACTGGTCAATGTAGAGGCGTGCACGTGTCATAGTAGAGGCGCGCGCGTGTCGTATTAGAGGCGCGCACGTAGCATGTACACGTACGTACAGCGCCCAGGGTGCAAGAAAGAAAATACGTCCACATACGTACATACGGGCGGGGTCTCGAACGCCTACTCGCGCATACGTATGGCCAAGGCTTGTGTACATGGATGGGTCGGAATGGAGAAGCTGCGCCATCGTCGTGTTCATGGGGAGGCAACGGAGTGCGTCTTGTTCATCGGGAGGCAACGGAACACGTGATGTTCATCAGGAGCCAACCGGCTTGGACGGAACAGGCAATGGAAATGAGGTCTGGCGTATCGCAGAACAGAGGAAACGACCTTGTGTTCGACCGGCCACGGTGGAAACGGGATCCTGTTCATCGGGAGGGGCCTGGCGTACCGCAAAATGGAGGAAACGGACCTCCTATGGTCGAAACGGGGTCCTGTTGATTGGGAGGGGTGTGGCGTACCGCAACGGAGGAAACCGACTTGTGTTGGAGTGTTACGGTCGAAACGGGGGTCCTATTCATCAGGAGGGGTGTGGCGTACCGCAAAACGGGACTCCACGAGATACTGTTCATCTCCACCGTCGACCTCCTCCAGCCTCCATGGGGTACTATTCACCCACCGTCGACCTCCTCCAGCCTCCACCTACGACTGTTCATCCACGGGCTCCTGTTCATCCAGCCTCCACCGCGCTACTGTTCAACCAGCCCTCCCCACGGGGGTCTTGTTCAACCACCCCTCCATGGGCTACTGTTCAACCACCCCTCCATGGGCTACTATTCAACCACCCCTCCATGGGCTGCTATTCATCCAGCCCTCCACCGGCTACTGTTCAACCAGCCCTCCACAGGCTCCTGTTCATCCTGCCCTCCACGGGGTCCTGTTCATCCACCGGCTCGATCGATCGGGGTATTGTTCATCCAGCGGCAACGGCCTCTACTACCACGGGTTCCTGTTCATCCAACCCCCACCGGGAACTGTTCATGCAAAGCCCCCAACAACGCTCATTGTTCATCCAGAGGCAGCATCGATCGGCTTTAGTTAGCAGCAGCAGCGAAGGAATCGCTCGATCGGGTTCAGTTAACAACCATCGATCGATCGGGTTTAGTAACGCGTAGCCTGTAGTGCAATCGCTCAGGTTCAGTTAGAGCACAATGCCTCGCTCGGGTTTAGTTAGAGTGCAACGCCTCGCACACACATGCGTACGTACGAGAGAAACGCGCAACGCTCGGCCCCCGACCAGCCACCATAATGGGGAACTCCCTGATATTTTCCTCGCCCTCGCTTCTACCACAGTTTTTTCCGTCATGGACGGCCCAAAGAATGTCATGCAGCTGCGTCTCCGGCCCGCCTAGGACGAAAAGCCCATTTTCTGTCATGATTTTTTGTCATAGAAGAAGGACCCCACCACATCTATGATGATACCGGGTTTTGTCACAACTATTGTCATAGAAGTGTCATAAGTATGATAGAAAAAAATTTCGTTCAGCCCAAAATGTCATGGATGTGTCTTTTTTGCAGTGTATGTTGATGATATCATTTTTGGTTCTCCTAACAAGTCTTTCAACGATGAGTTTGCCGCACTAATGACCGAGAAGTTTGAGATCTCTATGATGGGAGAGTTGAAGTTCTTTCTTGGGTTCGAAGTCTAGCAAAGAAGAGAAGGAACTTTCATCAACCAAGACAAGTATACCCAAGACATGCTCAAGAGATTTAAGCTAGGTGATGTCAAGTCGGTCAAGTTTCCAATGCCCGCCAAATGCAAGCTTGATAGTGATCCCAATGGTAAAGCGGTGGATCAAAAGGTATATCACTCCATGATTGGATCCTTGCTTTACCTTTGTGCATCTAGACCGGATATCATGTTGAGTGTGGGATTTGTGCACAGTTTCAAGCCGCACCTAAGGAAAGTCACTATGTGGTAGTCAAGCGAATCTTTCGATATTTGGCTCATACCCCAAATTTGGCTTATGTTACCCCAAAGGACCAAGCTTTGATCTCATGGGTTACTCGGATTCGGATTGGGTGGGAGATTGTGTGGATAGGAAGTCAACTTCCGAAGGGTGCCAATTCCTTGGTCGCTCTTTGGTGAGTTGGTCTTCGAAGAAGCAAAATTTGTGTCCCTCTCGTCCACCGAGGCCGAGTATGTAGCCGTCGCAAGTTGTTGTGCACAATTGCTATGGATGAGGCAAACTTTAAAGGATTACGGTGTCACTTGTGAAAAGGTGCCTCTTCTATGTGACAATGAAAGTGCTATCGAGATTTCTCTCCATCTGGTGCAACATAGCAAGATGAAGCATATTGAGATTGGTCATCATTTCATTAGGGATCACATCAAGCGGGAAGATATTGATATCATCTACATCAACACTCAAGAGCAACTAGCGGATATCTTCACCAAGCTTCTAGATGAAGCAAGATTTCGCGAGTTAAGGCATGAGCTAAATATCACGGATTTGACAAATGTGGCTTGAATCTAGGCACATCCCACCGCACTCATCATTATATCTTGTTCTAGATGTACGCATGGACATAGGGGGAGTGTTGTTCTCTCAATGAACTCTCCCTCCCCCCCCATTATGCATAGATCGATCATGTCTTTCACATTAGCCATTTTTATGGTACTTGTGCTTCAAAGATGAGTTTAGGTCATGGTCCCAAGGTTAAAATCTTCGTGGTGCCATACCGCGTGACTCAAACATAGGTGGCCTCGGCCACCGCCCTCTCTTTGAGAGTTGTGTGGTTTTCCTTTTTCTCCAGTTGGTTTGGTTTGTGTTTATTGTGTTTTGCTTCTAGTCCCTCCATGGGTGCATCTCTGGTTTTTGGTTGTGTTTTGCTCTTTGAGTTGCTCCACTGGCTCTTCTCGGTGTTTCTTTTTATTGGAGCTAGGCCTTTTCCTTTCCTGTCTCGTCGAGTTTGTGCTGGGCAGTACTACCACTGTGGATGAGCAGTACTACCACTGAGTAGCATCAAGCGGTACTACCACCCTCCCGAGCGGTACTACCTCTGCGGGGTAGGACTGGGGGTTATGAATCGGGCAGGGGGAGTTTCACTACCCCATACCCATTTGAGTTTTCTCTCCCCATCTGTTCCTCTCTCGCTCCAACGACGAACTCATCGCAGGAGGCCGCCGCCGGGCTGCCTTCTCCGGGCTGTCCTTTGCATTTCTAACCGATGGAATCAATCCCCACCCCTTACTCTTGCCATGCATGCTGGTATTGCCCCATTCTTCTCCTCGTTGCTTCTAGTTTTCAAATCTAGGCTTTTGGGGTAATAGTCTTAGCATTTATCGTTTTTTGGCCAAATCGAGGCTTGAGTAGGATGTTGAAGGTTGCTAGACTAGTTGGATTGATGTTTGGTAGGAGTATTTTTGAATTTGGCACCCCCGGTAGTACCGGATCTAGCAGCGGCTGTGGCCGGACCGTTGTCCTCTGCCTCAGGCGGTACTACCTCTCCCTTGGAGGGTACTACCGCTTGCTAGGAAAGGTACTACCGCTCGGGGTGCTGGCCTCCACTTTTATCATACCAATCATTGATTTGTGTTGCTCTTCTACTGGCATATGCTCGTTTTGTTGGCTTTCTTTGCTAGTGTTTGTGTTGTTCCAGGTGATGGCACTTCGGAGCCCCCCGTCCATCGTATCAACCCCGCACATCCTAGATGATCAAAGCGCTATCGCACTTCTGAGGCAGCTATGGCTTCGTCTAGTGTTCCTCCAACTCAGCCCAAGCCTCCTTCCAAGCAAGTTACGAGCAAGCCCAAGCCGAAGACCAAGTCTATGACTGAGATACCTGCTAAGGAGTTCTATGTGGCCCATCGCTGCAACCCGTATGCTCAAGATCAAGATCCAGCTCTTGTTAACCGCCCCTTCTGGAACCGGTTTCAGTGGTCAGTCTTCTTTGAAGTGCTCAAAGCAAATAAGAAACTCTATGTAGATGTCCGCTCCATCGACATTGCCTATTTGGAGAAGGATCGTGCCTAATCTATAACTCCAAATGAAAAGATTTATATATGAAAAATTATCAGAAAAATTCAATCTATCTATCTGTACATTTTTCATGCATGTTTGAGCAAGTTAACCCCACTGTTTAGGATAAAACATGATTAGGGTAAATTTGAAAAATAGGTTTGGAGTTGGAATTTGATGTAGTTTGAATTCCACTTCAATTAAAATGACTTGCTATTGCATTAGCTCAATTCAGTACCTTAATATGTCATATCATTCATTTGCTTGTGCATTGCATTGAATTGAATGTTGTTTCTGTTCCTTTGTCGGTGTTGTTCCCTCTCGGTAGACGTTGTTCCGACGATGCGATCGATGACACTGATGAAGACACAATGTTATCTTCAGAAGTGACAGGCAAGCAACCCCCTTGAGCATTCCGATACAATCCCACTCTCTCGCTCTTGCTCTATTTTGCTACATTAGGACAACAACATTGGCGAGGCACTAGAGATGTGTGCTCAGTTAAACATTCTCAAGCCCATGGAGTTCAACAAGGATTTTGATGCGGATATGGTGGCTCAGTTTTATGCCACGGTTCACCTTGGCACTGATGAGGAAAGAACATTGCCTTGGATGACCAATGGTAGACTTCTCTCAGTCAAATGGAAGGTGTTCATGGAACTGTTAGGTGCTGAAGATCAGGGGCTTGAAAACCCGGTTGGCTTTCATCCTATCAAGAATGCCACTTCTACTCACAAGCAGGTTCTCTAGCCCTACGGCACACTGAAGGTTAACCCCGAGACAGGGATGAAGACTGCTACCTCTTGAGCATGCGTTGGTTTTCCCTTGAAGAGGAAAGGGTGATGCAGCAAACTAGTGTAAGTGTTTCCCTCAGTTTTTCAGAACCAAGGTATCAATCCAGTAGGAGACTACACGCAAATCCCCTAGTACCTGCACAAACAAACAAGAACCTCGCAACCAACGCGATAAAGGGCTTGTCAATCCCTTCACGGTCACTTACGAGAGTGAGATCTGATAGAGATAATAAGATAAATATTTTTTGTATTTTTGTGGTATAGATTGGAAAATAAAGATTGCAAAATAAATAGTAAACTATAATTGTAGATTGGAAACTTATATGATGTATAGTAGACCCGAGGGCCATAGGTTTCACTAGTGGCTTCTCTCAAGATAGCATGTATTACGGTTGGTGAACAAATTACTGCTGAGCAATTGATAGAAAAGCGCATAGTTATGATGATATCTAAGGCAATGATCATGAATATAGGCATCACATCCGTGACAAGTAGACCGAAACGATTCTGCATCTACTACTATTAATCCACACATCGACCGCTATCCAGCATGCATCTAGAGTATTAAGTTCATAAGAATGGAGTAACACTTTAGGCAAGATGACATGATGTAGAGGGATAAACTCAAGCAATATGATATAAACCCCATCTTTTTATCCTCGATGGCAACAATACAATACATGTCATTTCCCTTTCTATCACTGGGATCGAGCACCGCAAGATTGAACCCAAAGCTAAGCACTTCTCCCATTGCAAGAAAGATCAATCTAGTAGGCCAAACCAAACTGATAATTCGAAGAGACTTGCAAAGATATCAAATCATGCATATAAGAATTCAGAGAAGAATAAAATAGTAGTCATAGATAATCAAGTCATAAACCCACAATTCATCGGCTCTTGGCAAACACACCGCAAAAAGAGTTACATCGCATAGATCTCCAAGAAGATCGAGGAGAAGTTTGTATTGAGATCCAAAGAGAGAGAAGAAACCATCTAGCTAATAACTATGGACCCGAAGGTCTGGGTAAACTACTCACAAATCATCGAAGAGGCTATGGTGTTGATGTAGAAGCCCTCCGTGATCGAATCCCCCTCCGGCAAATCGCCGGAAAAGGCCCCAAGATGGGATCTCACAGGAACAGAAGGTTGCGGCAGTGGACAAGGTGTTTCGTTGCTCTCCCCGAAGGTTTCAGGGTATGAGAGTATATATATGTGAAAGAAGTAGGTCGGTGGAGCTGTGAGGGGCCCACGAGGGTGGGGGCGCGCCCAGCCCCCTAGGGCGCACCCTCCTGCCACGTGGCTTCCTCACTGCTTCCTTGACGTCCACTCCAAGTCTCCTGGACTGCATTTGTTCCAAAAAGATCCTTGCGAAGGTTTCATTCCGTTTGGATTCCGTTTGATATTCCTTTTCTGTGAAACACTGAAATAGGCAAAAACAGCAAATTGCACTGGGCTTTAGATTATATAGGTGAAAGAAGTAGGTCGGTGGAGCAAACAGCAAATTGCTCTCCTCGAAGGTTTCAGGGTATGAGAGTATATATAGGTGAAATAAGTAGGTCGGTGGAGCTGCGAGGGGCCCATGAGGGTGGGGGGCATGCCCACCCCCTGGGGCGCGCCCTCCTGCCTCGTGGCTTCTTCGCTGCTTCCCTAACGTCCACTCCAAGCCTCCTGGATTGCATTTTTTTCCAAAAAAAGATCCCCGCGAAGGTTTCATTCCGTTTGACATTCCTTTTCTGCGAAACATTGAAATAGGCAAAAAAAACAACAAATTGCACTGGGCTTTCGGTTAATAGGTTAGTCGAAAAATAATATAAAAGGTATATTAAAGCCCATTAAATATCCAAAATAGATAATATAATAGCATGGAACAATAAAAAATTATAGATACGTTGGACACGTATCAAAGACTTATGAGTTGTTTCCTTTTCTGGACATCCTTCATCGCATCTTTAGGAACACTCTCTTCCCTCGCATTGCAAACTTGGATATGGTGCATTCGTACCTCGTGGACATGTTACTATTTTGCCAGCATGAGAAGGACAACAACACAGGAGATTCCTTGGATATTTCTCATGTCATGTGGTCAGAGCTCCTCTCTGCCATCACTGAGCGCAAGTGCCCCATCTATGCCCCCTACCTGATGTTGCTCATTGAGAAGGCATGGGCACACACTTACACCGGTGTCTTGTTGGAGACCGGTGACTTGGTCTCTCACGCGTTAAGCATCTGAGACAGAAGGAGCATTAGGGCACTCCTATTCTGGAGACTGAGATTATGTTCGATACTGACGAGGCTGAGGCTGATGATGATGAGAACTATGAGCCCTCTGGAGTGGAGACTTCATGGGCTAAGAAGCTCAAGCGCAAGATGAGGAAGCTTTTCTGCATGGAGTTTCACGGGTAGTATATGGCACATGCGTCTAAGAAGAAGTCACGCAGCCGTCACAAGGCTCTTATACTCTACCTGGGTGCGGAGGTTACTAGTGGTTCAGAGGGCAAGATCACTGATGAGGAGGAGTGGATTTCTCAGCACTGTCCTTGGACAGATTCAGAGACTGAGCAGCGGGCTGCTGATGACGGAGGCGCGGGCGACCACGCGGGGATGTGATGATGGAGATCGTCGGCTTTGCTATCACCTGTGACCGTAGTAGCACTCTTTGCCCTTTTTGGTGTCTTGATGCCAAAGGGGGAGAGAGTTGAGGTATTTGTCGAGTTGCGAGTGTGTCTTATTTGCCTTGTCTTTCTCTCTCGCAAACTCTTTTATCGGTCATTTGCTTTGGTTTGTGCTTACGAGACCTGGTTACCCTGTCATATGGTGTGAGACATATGCTATCCTATCTTATTATTATCTTATGCGTGTCTAGTACTTTGGTAGTATGTGAGTTGCATGCTTAACTTATGATTCTATTTTGCTCACTTACTACACCCTTGCATCCTGGCTTATGTCTCTCTTATTATAGATGCAAGTGTTGTCAGGCTATAAAATATAGGGGGAGTGTTGATCCTAATGTGTGTACTTTGCATTCCAAAGGCACTCCTAATTAAGTGCACACATCTAGGAGGAGCCCGTCTATATTTTGTAGTCTCTGGGGTTTGCTTATTCTCTTGTCATATATTTACGCAAATCTGTGTTGTCATCAATCCACCAAAAGGGGGGAGATTGTTAGGGCATGTCTCTCTCTAAGTGGTTTTGGTGATTGATGACAATGCTTTTATGGACTAATCGTGTGCATTGATGATACGTTTCCAATGTATCTATAATTTTTGATTGTTCCATGCTATTATATTATCTGTTTTGGATGTTTTATATGCATTAATATGCTATTTTATATGATTATTGGGACTAACCTATTAACCTAGAGCCTAGTGCCAGTTTTTATTTTTATTTTCCTTATTTTAGAGTTTCAGAGAAAAGGAATACCAAACGGAGTCCAAACGGAATAAAACTTTCACCATGATTTTTCTTGGACCAGAAGACACCCAGGAGACTTGGAGTACAAGTCGGAGGAGCCTCAAGGCAGCCACAAGGGTGGAGGGTGCGCCCAGGGGGGTGGGGCGCCCCCCCCCCCCCGACCTTGCGGGCCCCTCGTAGCTCCCCTGACCTAATTCGTTCGCCTATATATACTCTTATACCCCGAAAACATCCAGGGGAGCCACGAAACCACTTTTCCACCACCACAACCTTATATACCCATGAGATCCCATCTTGGGGCCTTTTTTGGCATCCTGCCGGAGGGGGAATCGATCACGGAGGGCTTCTACATCAACACCATTGCCTCTCCGATGAAGCGTGAGTGGATTACTTCAGACCTATGGGTCCATAGCTACTAGCTAGATGGCTTCTTCTCTCTCTTTTATTCTCAATACCATGTTCTCCTCGATGTTCTTGGAGATCTATTCGATGTAACTCTTTTGCGGTGTGTTTGCCGAGATCCGATGAATTGTGGATTTAGGATCAACTTATCTATGAATATTATTTGAATCTCCTCTGAATTGTTATATGCATGATTTGATATCTTTGCAAGTCTCTTCAAACTGTCGATTTGGTTTGGCCAACTAGATTGGTTTTTCTTGCAATGGGAGAAGTGCTTAGCTTTGGGTTCAATCTTGCAGTGTCCTTTCCCAGTGACAGTAGGGGCAGCAAGGCATGAAGTTGGCTCGAAGACCTGTCCAGCCGTATTGTATTGTTGCCATCGAGGATAACAAGATGGGGTTTTCATCATATTTCTTGAGTTAATCCCGCTACATCATGTCATCTTGCTTAATGTGTTACTCTGTTCTTATGAACTTAATACTCTAGATGCAGGTAGGAGTCGGTCGATGTGTGGAGTAATAGTAGTAGATGCAGAATCGTTTCGATCTACTTGACACGGACGTGATGCCTATATTCATGATCATTACCTTAGATATCGCCATAACTTTGCGCTTTTCTATCAATTGCTCGCCAGTAATTTGTTCACCCACCATAATAATTTCTATCTCGAGAGAAGCCACTTGTGAAACCTATGGCCCTGGGGTCTATTTTCCATCATATAAGTTTCCGATCTACAAATTCTAGTTTACTTTCCTTTGCAATCTTTTACTTTCCGTTCCATAAAACAAAAATATTACTTTACTGTTTATCCATCTCTATCAGATCTCACTTTGTGAATAACCGTGAAGGGATTGACAACCCCTTTGTCATTGGTTGCAAGTTGGTGTTTGTTTGTGCATGTATTCGGTGGCTTGTTGCATAGTCTCCTACTGGATTGATACCTTGGTTCTCAAAACTGAGAGAAATACTCACGTTACTTTGCTGCATCATCCTTTCCTCTTCAAGGGAAAAACCAACGCAAGCTCAAGAGGTAGGAAGAAGGATTTCTGGCGCCGTTGCCAGGGAGATCTACACCAAGCCAAGACATACCAAGTACCCATCTTAAACTCTCATCTCTCACATTACATTATTCGCCATTCACTTCTCGTTTTCCTCTCCCCCACTTCTAAAACGATTTTCGAAAAGATTCGCCTTTTCTTCGCCTCCCTTCCGTTCGTCTTCTTCGTTCACCTTCTGCGTGTTTATTTCGCTTCGATGGCTAGTGCTCCTATCCTTGTTAGCACTCCTGATAATGAGGTTCTTAATTTCAAACAAAGGGAAGGAGAAAAATTTAAACATGCTTGGTATAGAATTTGCAATGCTCAAAATAGATATACTTGAAAGCAATCTACTGTTGTTCTTCTTCGCAACTTTTATGTAGGTGCTACACCTTGGAATAGATATGTTCTAGATACCATTACCGGGGGAAATTTCTTGGGGAGCCATACTTTCGATTCTTATAATGCCATGATAGATTTGCTAGGCCCGCCACCTCTTTTGGTTAATGGAACTATTTTAACTTTGGAACATGTTATGCAAACATTGGACATTATTGAAAATAAAATTGCTTCAGTTGAGTTGATTGAAAATTTGGATAAAAAGATTCATAATCAGATTACTCAATATGGATCTCAAGTAGAGTTACTTTAAAGAATATTAAGGAAAAGGAACCAATAGTTAATCAAAATATAGATCAAGATTCTACTAGAATTGGCAAGCTAGAAGATATTATTACCAACTTGGGTTCCGCTTTTTCCTCCGTTAAAACTACTCAAAATCTTCCTCCTACCAAGATTGCCAAGTTTACTTATGTTCCTAAGAATAAGGGTGACTCTTCTAGTAAAAATAATGAAGATCTCAAATCAATTAGTATTCACCCCAGTTTTCTCGATATTATTAAGGAACCTATCGTCACGAATGAATCTCTTGATTTCTTGCCTAGGAGTTTGATCTTCTGTAAAACCAAAGAATCTCCCAAGAGTCATAAGTGTGTGATTGAAGATTTGCATGCCAAAGATGATAATACTTAGATCTATTCGTGTTTTTATGCCTAGCTAGGGGCGTTAAACAATAGCGCTTGTTGGGAGGCAACCCAATTTTATTTTTGTTCTTACTTTTTAGGTTGTGTTTTGCTTTGAATAAATCATCTAGCCTCTGGTTAGATGTGTTTTTTGTGTGTTTTAATTAGTGTTTGTGCCAAGTAAGACCGTTCGGATAGCTTACAATGATAGTTAATTTGATCTTGCTGAAAAATAGAAACTTTTGCACCCAGGAGATTAGTTTTAACTTTTAACAGAAGTGCGATAAAATACTGATTATTTATGAAGAGGATTTATAAACAAATTATCTAGGACTTCCTAATTTCTCAGAATTTTTGGAGTTACATAAGTATTCGAAATCTCTAGATTGCTACAGACTATTCTGTTTTTGACAGATTCTATTTTTTCGAGTGTTGTTTGCTTATTTTGATGCATCTATGGCTAGTATCGGGGGGTATGAACCATGTAAACTTTGGAATACAGTAGATATTACACCAATATAAATAAAGAATGAGTTCACAACAGTAACAAAACTGGTGATTTATTTTCTTATACTAACGGAGCTTGCAAGATTTTCTGTTGGAGTTTTGTGTTGTGAAGTTTTCAAGTTTTGGGTAAGGATTTCATGGACTATGGAATAAGGAGTGGCAAGAGCCTAATCTTGGGGATGCACAAGGCACCCCAAGGTAATATTCAAGGATGTCAAAAAGCGTAAGCTTGGGGATGCCCTGGAAAGGCATCCCCTCTTTCGTCTTCGTCTATTGGTAACTTTACTTGAGGATATATTTTTATTCATCACATGATATGTGTTTTGCTTGTCGTGTGTTGTGTGATTTGATCTTTGCTTTTTAGTTTGCCACAATCATCCTTATTGTACACACCTTTTGAGAGAGACACGCATGCATTGTGATTTATTAGAATGCTCTATGTGCTTCACTTATATTTTTTGAGCTAGGCAAATTTGCTCTAGTGCTTCACTTATATCTTTTTAGAGCACGGTGGTGGTTTTATTTTATAGAAATTTATGAACTCTCGTACTTCACTTATATTATTTTGAGAGTCTCTAAACAACATGGTAATTTGCTTTGGTTATGAATTTAGTCCTAATATGATAGGCATCCAAGAGGTATATAATAAAAACTTTCATATAAAGTGCATTGAATACTATGAGAATTTTGATTCCTTATGATTGTTTTGAGATATGAAGATGGTGATATTAGAGTCATGCTAGTAAGTAGTTGTGAATTTGATAAATACTTGTGTTAAGGTTTGTGAGTCCCGTGGCATGCACGTATGGTGAACCATTATGTAACGAAGTTGGAGCATGAGATGTTTTTTGATTGACTTCCTTATGAGTGGCAGTCGGGGATGAGCGATCGTCTTTTCCTACCAATCTATCACCCTAGGAGCATGCACATAGTACTTTGTTTCGATGACTAATAGATTTTTGCAATAAGTATGTGAGTTCTTTATGACTAATGTTGAGTCCATGGATTATACGCACTCTCACCTTTTCGCCATTGCTAGCCTCTCTAGTACCGCACAACTTTCACCGGTACCATAAACCCACCACATATCCTTCCTCGAAACAGCCACCATACCTACCTATTATGGCATTTCCATAGCCTTTCCGAGATATATTGCCATGCAACTTTCCATCGTTCCGTTTATTATGACACGCACCATCATTGTCATATTGCTTTGCATGATCATGTAGTTGACATCGTATTTGTGGCAAAGCCACCGTTCATCATTTTTTATACATGTCACTCTTGATTCATTGCACATCCCGGTACACCGCCGGAGGCATTCACATAGAGTCATATTTTTGTTCTAGTATCGAGTTGTAATTCTTGAGTTGTAAGTAAATAGAAGTGTGATGATTTTCATTATTAGACCATTGTCCCATGTGAGGAAATAAAAAGAGAGAGAAAGGCCAAATAAAAAAGAGAAGGCCCAAATAAATTGAGAGAAAATAGAGAAGGGACAATGTTACTATCCTTTTTTCCACACTTGTGCTTCAAAGTAGCACCATGATCTTCATGATAGAGAGTCACCTATGATATTTCTTTCATATGCTAGTGGGAATTTTTCATTATAGAACTTGGCTTGTATATTCCAATGATGGGCTTCCTCGAATGCCCTAGGTCTTCATGAGCAAGCAAGTTGGTTGCACACCCACTTAGTTTTCTTTTTGAGCTTTCATAAACTTATAGCTCTAGTGCATCTGTTGCGTGGCAATCCCTACTCACTCACATTTATATCTACCGATGGGCATCTCCATAGCCCGTTGATACGCCTATTTGATGTGAGACTATCTCCTTCCTTTTGTCTTCTCCACAACCACCGTCTATTCCACCTATAGTGCTATGACCATGGCTCACGCTCATGTATTGCGTGAAAGTTGAAAAGGTTTGAGAACGTCAAAAGTATGAAACAATTGCTTGGCTAGTCATCGGGGTTGTGCATGATTTGAATATTTTGTGTGATGAAGATGGAGCATAGCCAGACTATATAATTTTGTAGGGATAGGCTTTCTTTGGCCATGTTATTTTGAGATGACATAATTATTTTGTTATTATGCTTTAAGTATTGTTGTTTTTATGTCAATATTAACCTTTTGTTTTGTATCTTACGGATCTGAACATTCATGCCACAATAAAGAGAATTACATGCATAAATATGTTAGGTAGTATTCCACATCAAAAAATTTGTTTTTATCATTTACCTAATTGAGGACGAGCAGGAATTAAGCTTGGGGATGCTTGATACGTGTCCAAATTATCTATAATTTTTGATTGTTCCATGCTATTATATTATATGTTTTGGTTGTTTTATATGCATTAATATGCTATTTTATATGATTTTTGGGACTAACCTATTAACCTAGAGCCCAGTGTGCCAGTTTCTGTTTTTTTTCTTGTTTTTGAGTTTCGTAGAAAAGGAATACCAAATGGAGTCCAAACGGAATAAAACTTTCGCCATGATTTTTCTTGGACCAGAAGACACCCAGGAGACTTGGAGTACATGTCAAAGGAGCCTTGAGGCGGCCACAAGGGTGGAGGGCGCGCCCAGGGAGGTGGGGCACGCCCCCCGACCTTGTGGGCCCCTTGTAGCTCCCCTGACCTAATTCTTTCACCCATATATACTCTTATACCCCCAAAAACATCCAGGGGAGCCACGAAACCACTTTTCCACCGTCGCAACCTTCTATACCCGTGAGATCCCATCTTGGGGCCTTTTTCGGCATCCTGCTGGAGGTGGAATCGATCACGGAGGGCTTCTACATCAACACCATTGCCTCTCCGATGAAGCGTGAGTAGTTTACTTCAGACCTATGGGTCCATAGCTAGTAGCTAGATGGCTTCTTCTCTCTCTTTGATTCTCAATACCATGTTCTCCTCGATGTTCTTGGAAATCTAATCGATGTAATACTCTTTTGCGGTGTGTTTGTCGAGATCTGATGAATTGTGGATTTATGATCAGCTTATCTATGAATATTATTTTAGTCTCCTCTGAATTCTTATATGCATGATTTGATATCTTTGCAAGTCTCTTCGAACTATCGATTCGGTTTGGCCAACTAGATTGGTTTTTCTTGCAATGGGAGAAGTGCTTAGCTTTGGGTTCAATCTTGTGGTGTCCTTTCCCAGTGACAGTAGGGGCAGCAAGGCACGTATTGTATTGTTGCCATTGAGGATAACAAGAAGGGGTTTTCATCATATTGCTTGAGTTAATCCCGCTACATCATGTCATCTTGCTTGATGTGTTACTCTGTCCTTATGAACTTAATACTCTAGATGCAGGCAGGAGTCGGTCGATGTGTGGAGTAATAGTAGTAGATGCAGAATCATTTCGATCTATTTGACATGGACGTGGTGCCTATATTCATGATAATTGCCTTAGATATCGTCATAACTTTGCGCTTTTCTATCAATTGCTCGGTAGTAATTTGTTCACCCACCGTAATAATTTCTATCTCGAGAGAATCCACTAGTGAAACCTATGGCCCCCAGGTCTATTTTCCATCATATAGGTTTCTGATCTACAATTCTAGTTTACTTTACTTTGCAATATTTTACTTTCCGTTCCATAAATCAAAAATACCAAAAATATTACTTTACCATTTATCCATCTCTATTAGATCTCACTTTGCGAACAACCGTGAAGGGATTGACAACCCCTTTGTCGTTGGTTGCAAGTTGGTGTTTGTTTGTGCAGGTATTCGGTGGCTTGTTGCGTACTCTCCTACTAGATTGATACCTTGGTTCTCAAAACTGAGGGAAATACTTACGTTACTTTGTTGCATCACCCTTTCCTCTTGAAGGGAAAAACCAATGCAAGCTCAAGAGGTAGCAATTGAGCATTTCAGATATTCATTCATTGGCACGAGACGATTCTTTCCCCTCAGAGCTCAAGGTGAAGACGGTGTCGTCTCTTTCGTTTCGGTTTTGGTGGACTTGAATCGTAGGAGACACCTTATTATCAAGAGGGGGTACGTATCGGAAAGGCTAGGGTGTAATCAACACCTACACATCTTTCTCGCATCCCCCAGCTCCTTCCCTTTTCCTTGGAGTATACCGTTATGGCGGAAGTGGCACATGGAGGAGCCAACAGTAGTACCGCTGACAGCATCGAGCGGTAGTACCGTTGTTTCACAGCGGTAGTACGGCTCATGGCCATCAGCGGTAGTACAGATCCAGTTCTGCGCTGGTACCGCCTCGATTCGAGATTGTCGCTTCTTGTGTCCGGTTGGGCGGCAGAAGGAGCGATAGTAGGCGGGGGGCTCTCTCCCTTGCCCCTTCCCTCTACTCTCTCTACGCAGCCCCAGCGGTACTACCGCTTGGCCAAGCGGTAGTACCGCTGCCTCGAGCGGTAGTACCACTCTCTGCGGGCTGAGTTGTGGGATAACGGTTGGATTTCATTCCCCACTATATAAGGAGGTCTTCTTCTCCAAGAAGGCCTACCTCTTTTCCCCGAAGCTCCATTGTTGCTTCAAAGCTCATTTTTGCCCGACCTCTCTCCCTAGCCAATCAAACTTGCTGATTTTCTAGGGATTGGTTGAGAAGGCCCGGATCTACACTTTCACGAAGAGAAATTTGATTCCCTCCACTAATCCCTTGCAGATCTTGTTACTCTTGGGTGTTTGAGCACCCTAGAAGGTTGAGGTCACCTCGGAGCCACATTCCATTGTGGTGAAGCTCTATGGTATCGTTGGGAGCCTCCAATCAAGTTGTGGAGATAGCCCCAACCTTGCTTGTAAAGGTTCGGTTGCCGCCTTCAAGGGCACCACTAGTGGAATCACGACATCTTGCATTGTGTGAGGGCGTGAGGAGAATACGGTGGCTCTAGTTGCTTCTCGGGGAGCATTGTGCCTCCACACCGCTCCAACGGAGACGTACTTCCCCCAAAGGGAATTGTTGGGGATATTACTGTTGGGCGTAAACCGCCCTATCTGGGCCGGGTCAACTTCATCAGTAGTTCAAGAGTGCTAAAGCCCAAGAAGACAGATGAGGACCTAAGGCCCGTAGTCGGTTCAAGACTTGTAGCTGTAAACCGGTATTTGTATATAAACTTGTATTATAAGTTAGGAATAAGGAGAGACCAACTCGGATACGAATATCGACCGGTGTTGGGACTCTGTGAACCGACGGGCGTCACCCGTGTATATAAGGGGACGACCCGGCGGCGGTTCAAGGACAGATAACAACTCGAGACATAGGCAAAGCTTGTTTGCTCCCTAGTCATCGAAACCCCATCAATTCCATCACAACTAGACGTAGGCTTTTACCTTCATTGAAGGGGCCGAACTAGTATAAACTCTCTTGCGTCCCTGTGTCCCCTTTAACCCCTTCAAGCTAACCCGTCGCGATGGCTCCACGACTAAGTCCTTTCTCTAGGACATCTGCCGTGACAAAACCACGACAGTTGGCGCCCACCATGGGGCTATCGCATGATGGTTTCAGGTTCTTGGAGGGCCGCTTTAAAGGACTCAAGGGCTACGCTGTAGGCCGGATGACTAAGAGTCGTCGCGGCAAGCTCTACATCGACGACGCAGGCTGGGGCCCCGAGGCCGGCTCAGTTGAGTACGGGTACCGGGTCCCCTTTGGTGGCATTCACGTTTTCATTGGCAAGATTGGTGAACCGGGCCCTGAGCCGGACGTTTGCACCGACCTCGTCGAGACGGCTCAGCGTGCGTGATCCGCCCGGGTTAAACCGGCCTTTAAGCGTGCCTTCATGGGGGTCATCCATGGAGGGAGTTATGAGGATGGATCGGAATCTCGCAGCGAGACCGCCGTTTGTTCCGATGACGAGTCATCAACCGGAGAAACCGAATCTCTTTATCAGCTACAAGACGGACGGATTGGGGGCTGTTCCGATGGCGACAGTATTCCGGACTCCTCTGATCTGCCCAACCGGGTTGGAATCTTCATGACTGACACACAAGCAGCGTTTCATTCTTCGACCACTGCGACAACAACCTCTGGTTCAGCAGCGGCGACGGCTGTCGGGGCAGGAGGCCCTGTGCGCCCGCCGGCTCAAGTTCTATCAGAGCTATTTGATGCATTGATTGTGCTTATGGCGGAGGCTAATCCAGCGGATCAGGGCGTTCAGACACCGAGATTGCAAAAGTGAAGGAATAGATCACCCAGGCCAAGGCAGATCTGGCACCTGAGGACACCAGGATGGCCGCGGAGCGGGCCGCTTTAGACGCACAAGCCTACATGCTCATGTTGGACCAGAGTGCATCGCAGGAAGTCATGAGGAGGAAGTACCAATCCCGTTTGCCTCCGGTTTTTGAGGCCAGAGACCTTTTCAACACTCCAGGAGTAGTAACCGGCAATCCGCTGGAGGGAAACTGGGCGGAAGCTCCCGGGACCGGTGCACCGGTTCAGCCTCGTCAGATGGACCCACCTCGTCAAAATACCGTTATACCTCAGGCTGTTTTAACACCTCCGGGTCACTACTCCAACCCGATGGACAATCTCGTCGCCGCTGCTGCACGGCTGGAGGCCATTCCAATTGAAGGTGATTCGCCGCACATAGTAGAGACGTGACGTGTCAAGGAGCTTCTGAGGATAGCTTTGGTCCAACAGGAAGCGTACTTGTACAGCCGCGACCGGATCCACTCGACCCCCCGTCCAAGCCGGAGCTATAGCAGGCATATGGATGAACCGGCAGTGTCGAGTAATGAACGACGTGGAGCACCCCGTGGCAACAACCCGGCGGGTGGTGCTGATAACACTCAGGAAGTGGTGGGCCGGGCCCGAGCACGCAGGAAGGCCGAGTTAGCCGCACAGCATCAGGCTCGGCAGCTCACGCCGGTTCATCCAACTATCTCGATTGAACCTGGTGTTACTTCTAGTTCTTTAGGGTTGCCTTGCCTTATCCCCGCTTTACGCAATGTGCGCCTGCCCAAGGATTTCAAAGGCCCGCGCAAGGTACCAAATTACACGGTGGATCAACCTCCAGAAACATGGGTGGAGAGCTATGAGATGGCCATGGAGATGCTTGATGTGTATGACGCGGCGTGTGCGAAATACTTCACCATGATGCTTGAAGGAACGGCCCGTACTTGGTTAAAAAGCTTGCCGGCTAATTCTATCAGTTCATGGGCCCAATTACGAGCCCGGTTTATCAGCAATTTCAAGGATACATGTAAACAACCTATGTCGATAGTGGACTTAGCTGCCTGTGTACAGGAGGAAGGAGAGTCAATGACTCATTGGGTGCGCCGGGTTTCACAAGTGTTGCACTCATCAGACCGCATCAACGCTGACACCGCAGTATTAACCCTAGAAGGTAATTGCCGGTTTGGGCCCCTAAAGCTGAAGTTGGGACGGATGAAGCGTCATTGCACTGACATGGGGACCCTCATGGCCGCTTTGGTGAAATATGCTGATTCTGATAGTACCAAGGATCCCGAATCTGATGATGACAAGACAGGGAAGGGAAAGAGAAACAGCAACTCCAAAGGTCAGCAGCATCACTGGACAGGCAATGGTGGTGGAGGCAAGCGTAAAGGGTATGGTAACATGGACTTTGTGGCTAATACCAACGCACAGGACAATGGCCAGCGACGCAAGGGTAAACCGAAAAATCATAATGGGGCGTCCAACCCTAACCCAGACCGCCTAAACTATCTGCTAAGCCAGCCCTGTCCAAGACATGGGACGAAGGAGGCGCCAGCAAACCACCTTTGGAAGGATTGCTTTATTATGCAGGAGTTCAAGAATTCTAATAATTTCCGGTATGACCACGAATCTGGCGATGGCTCAGGATCCGGGCCGGGTTACGGTGGAGGAAGTTCCGGTTCAGGATTTAATGGTAATCCGGGCGGACATAATGGTCAAAATAGTCAGAACAACCAGGGTGGTTACAACCAACAGCAGCAACAGTCAGGTTACCAAAGCAACCCAAAGCAGTTGAGTAGTGGGCAGTACCATGTCTTCACCACTAGCTTGGACAAGCGAGACCGGAAGATTCAGAGGCGGGTGGTCAACTCTGTTGAACCGGCCATACCCCGTTATCTACGTTGGTCTGAACAACCAATCATATAGAGCAGAGCGGATCACCCTCCCCAGGTCGATAATCTGGGTCAATTGGCTCTGGTGGTGGCGCCTCAGGTGGGAGGTTACAAGTTCACCAAGGTGCTCATGGATGGAGGTAGCAGCATTAACATCTTGTACTATGAGACCTTCCATCGTATGGGACTAACAGATAAAAATCTTAAACCGTCTAATACGGTGTTCCACGGTGTAGTACCTGGCAGATCAGCATATCCTGTTGGTAAGATAGCTCTGGAAGTGGCCTTTGGGGATGATCATGATTCCAGGTCGGAGACATTGATGTTTGAAGTGGTGAAAATCCAAAGTCCATATCACGCCCTATTTGGGCGACCGGCCTATGCCAAGTTTATGGCACGGCCCTGTTATGTGTATTTGCAGTTCAAGATGCCGGGTCACAAGGGAATAATAACGGTTCACGGAAGCTGCAAAATCGCTTTGGAGTGCGAGGAAGGTGATGTGGCTTATGCAGAGTCGGTTTGTGCCACCGAGGAGCTAAAGTATTATAAGGACAATGTTGATCGGGCGGACATGACTCCATTAAAGAAGCCAACTACGGAGCATGATCCGGCCCTGAAGTTCAAATCGGCAGCAGAAACTAAGCTTGTTGACTTTGTACCTGGCGATTCGTCCAAGCACTTCAGCATCAGTGCTAATTTGGATCTGAAATAGGAAAGCGCGCTCATCGAGTTCATCCGTGAGAATCGGGACATTTTTGCATGGAAGCCTTCTGACATGCCAGGTGTACCGAGGCGACTCGCTGAGCACACCCTTAATGTGGATCCCAAATAAAAACCGGTGAAATAGTTCCTCCGCCGGTTTAACGAAGAAAGACGCAAGGCAATTGGAGAAGAGGTAGCCAGGCTCTTAGCAGCTGGTTTTATTGTTGAGGTTTTTCACCCTGAGTGGCTTGCCAATCCGGTGCTGGTCCTTAAGAAAAATAGCACCTGGCGCATGTGTGTGGATTACACGGATCTTAATAAAGCTTGTCCAGCAAATCCTTTTGCCCTCCCCCGTATTGATCAAATTATTGACGCTACGGCGGGTTGTGAGCGTTTAAGTTTTTTGGATGCATATTCTGGCTATCATCAGATCAAAATGGCAGTTAAGGACCAGGAGAAGACGGCATTCATAACTCCTTCTGGAGCCTTCTGCTATGTGTCTATGCCCTTCGGGCTCAAGAGTGCCCAGGCAACTTATCAACGTTGTGTGCAAAATTGTTTACACAAACAGATCGGCCGTAATGTGCATGCTTACATGGATGATATGGTGGTTAAATCCAGGGAGAAGGAGACTGATTGGTGATTTGAAGGAAACCTTTGATAACCTGAGGACATACAAGATGATGCTTAATCCAGACAAGTGTGTTTTTGGTGTACCGGCGGGCAAGTTATTGGGCTTTCTGGTATCTAATAGGGGAATTGAGGCTAATCCGGAGAAGATCACAACCATCACCTCCCTGGCTAAACCTAACTGTATCAATGATGTTCAACGCCTGGCAGGCCGGATTTCCGCGTTAAGCCGGTTTATCAGTCGTCTTGGTGAGAAGGCAATCCCTTTGTATCAGATGTTGAAGAAGACGGATCAGTTTGTCTGGAGTTCGGCTGCTGATGAAGCGTTTGAGGATTTAAAGCGGCAATTGGCCAATCTGCCTATGCTCGCCGCTCCCATTGACAAGGAGCCGTTACTGCTATATGTTGCTGCTAATGCTCGGGCAGTCAGCGTGGCTATTGTGGTGGAGCGAAAGGAGGTAGGTAAGGAGCATCCGGTTCAATGTCCGGTCTATTATATCAGCGAGGTACTCATTGAGTCCAAGCAAAGGTATCCGCATTGGCAGAAGCTGGTGTATGGAGTTTTTATGGCAAGCCGGAAGCTTAAACAATACTTCCAAGGGCATCCAATCACGATGGTCAGTTCTGCTCCTTTGGGGGATATCATCCAGAATCGGGAAGCAACTGGCCGGATTGCCAAGTGGGCTATAGAGCTTGGGCCGCACGATTTGAAACATGTGCCTCGGACGGCGGTTAAGTCTCAAGCACTTGTTGATTTTATCAATGATTGGACGGAAATGCAAGCACCTGAAGAAAAGCCGGATGACACATATTGGACCATCCATTTTGACGGATCCAGGCAATTGGAAGGCTCGGGGGCCGGAGTCGTATTAACTTCCCCACGAGGTGATAAGTTTTGTTATGTTCTCCGTTTAATGTTCCCTTGTACTAACAATGCAGCTGAGTATGAAGCCTTGCTCCATGGTCTCTAGATGGCTAACGAGATGAATCTAAGTCGAGTTAAGTGTTTCGGCGACTCGGACCTCGTGGCTCAGCAAGTGTCCGGCACTTGGGACTCCAAGGACCCACTCATGGCAGCATATCGTCGTGAGGTGGATATTGTTGCAGGTCATTTTAAAGGCTATCAGGTGGACCACGTGGACCGGCGGAAAAATGAAGCGGCGGACGCTTTAAGCCGGCTAGGCTCTCAGCGCAAACCGGTCCCGCTCAATGTTTTTCTGGATGTGCTGCACAACCCGTCGGTCAAGATCCCTGGTGAAGCGGATTTGGCTATTCTTGATCCGGAGGCTCAATTGGTGGCAGCTCTTCATGTCATTCCGGATTGGACGCTTCCTTACCCGGCGTCCAAGAACCGGGGCGAGTTACCAGAGGATGAGACTCTGGCCCGACAGATAATCCGGCGATCCAAGTCCATGACTATTATCAACGGCGAGTTGCATCATTGCAGTGTGTCAGGAGCATTTCAACAATGTGTGTCTCCTGAAGAAGGCCGTGAAATTTTGCGTGAGATCCACGAAGGAGATTGTGGTCACCACGCCGGTTCAAAGTCTCTGGTGGCTAAAGCGTTTCGCCATGGCTTCTATTGGTTAACTGCTCATGCTGATGCAGAGGATCTGGTCAGACGATGTGATGGTTGCCAAAGGTTTTCAAGACGTGCTCATGTACCGGCTCAAGAATTAAGAATGATTCCAATTACTTGGCCGTTTGCAACTTGGGGGCTGGATATGGTGGGGCCTTTCAAAAGGTCCAAAGATAAGAAGACCCACCTCCTGGTGGCAGCTGACAAGTTTACAAAGTGGGTGGAGGCAGAACCTGTTAGTAAGTGTGATGCGGCCACGGCGGTTCAATTCATCAAAAAAGTGATTTTCCGGTTTGGCTTTCCACACAGTATCATCACAGATAATGGTACCAATTTGTCCAAAGGTGCCATGAAGGAGTTCTGCGAACGGGAGCGCATCCGGCTCGACGTTTCATCAGTGGCACACCCACAGTCCAATGGTCAAGCAGAAAGAGCTAATCAAGAGATCTTGAGAGGCATCAAGCCCCGGCTCATGGTTCCTTTGCAGAGAATGCTGGGTTGTTGGGTAGAGGAATTACCATCTGTGTTATGGAGCATCAATACAACACCCAACAGGTCAACAAGATACACACCGTTCTTCATGGTTTATGGAGTGGAGGCGGTTCTCCCTAGTGATATCCGTCATGATTCACCTCGTGTGACGGCTTATATTGAAGCGGACAACGAGGCAGCACGGCAAGATGCTTTGGACCGATTGGATGAAGAGCGTGACATAGCAGCCGCCCGATCGGCGATTTACCAACAGGATCTTCGTCGTTATCACAGTCGCCGAGTCAGAACCAGAACCTTCTAGGAAGGAGATTTGGTGCTTCGGCTCATCCAAGATCAGACTGATATGCATAAGTTATCCCCACCTTGGGAGGGACCTTTCGTGGTCAGCAAGAATCTGCACAACGGGTCATACTATCTGATCGATATTCGAGAGCATAAGGACTCACGTACATCAGAGGAGGAGACCAACAGGCCGTGGAACATAGCTCATCTTCGGCCTTATTATACCTGAGCCATTGGTTCTACTTATGTACATATTACAACGATGTATATATTATGATTAAATATAATAAACCGGGACCTCAGCTAAAGCGGGGTATCTGTTCTTTTAAATCATGTGTGGTTACACGGAGTTGTTCTAAAGCGGTCTCCGGTTTACCCCTTGAGTTCCCTTTTTAAAAAAAAGCATCATGTTATATCACTTGGAGGATTGGTCGTGTCCGAACCAATACCATACCTCTTGATAGGCGAGAGCCACCAGATCACTTGGGGACTTGGTCACGTCTGAACCAGTCATGCCTCTTGATCGGCCTAAGGCCACAGAATCACTTGGGGGCTTGGTCGAACCCAAACCATTGCCATGCCACTTGGTCGGCATAAATGCCACGGTTTCATTTGGGGACCTGGCTGACTAGAACCATAGTTACACCTAACGGGAGCTTGGTTGTGTTCGGCCATGGTAACACCATTTGATCAGCTCAAATAAACCTTTTTTTGCAAACAGTTTTGTCATTGGTTTTGCTTCGCACTTTTCTTTGCAAGATACTTTTTTTCTTTTTTATTGCGTTTTCTTTTAAACCGACAAAGTTTTCAACCAATCAATTGACGGAACACAGTTCACGTCAATCCGGAGACTATTTGCCCGGTTCGATCCTTGTTGTTAACATCCTCTTGTGGAGTAACACGGTGTTTATTATAACCCGGCACGGTTCACATGGTAAACCAGCATCATATATATACAGGAGCTGTTATCTCCTCCAACAGTGTGGGTTTGCAAAACTCCGCTTCAAGATTGGCCAAGCCAACTTCATGCTCAACAATGACAGGTATTATGTATCTCAAAATTTTGGTCATATACTTAAAAAAATTTGGATGTTTTGACTTCATATATGCAGACATTATATTCCGCCTGACGGTACAAACGCGGTGGCACTTGAGGAGTTTCTTATTGCAGAAGGTGCTTTGGAAAGTTCATCGTCACAGGAAGAACAAATTATGCACGAAGGCATATCAACATCAAAAGTATCAGCTAGCCTATTACAAGGCAACACGGTGCCCACAATAAGATTATTGTTTTTTGAAAAGGAGAAGCAGATTTAAACCGGCTTCTGGTTCAAGCTTGGTCACCAGCCCGGCCTGATGGTTGTGGGTCATCCTGCGCCGCTTCAGCCTCAGTTTCTCTACCCAGCGGCTGGAAATCAACAGTTGTCCAGTCGATTCCTGTTAATGCTTGAAAAAAAAGCTTCATCATGGATCAGCAATGACGGGTCAATATCGGGAGCGTAAGTATGCTTACGGATTGGGGGGATAAGATTTTCAGATTCATGAATTGGTGCAGCTATTCGCTTGTTCTGAGTGTCGTATTGGGCTTGATAATGAGACAAGTCTGCTTCTTCAGCCAATTGGCAAGCTAGCGGACGCACCTCCCAGTTTATTGCTCATAGATCCGCTTCACCAAATTCTGACCCGTCTTCCTTCAAGCTGGGATAGCCCTGAGCCGCTTCAATAGGATTAAAATCCGGCACCCAGGCTTTTGCCCGGATTAAGGCAGTGATCGCACCGGTTCGAGCAGCAGATTTCTTCAGCTCTTCAACCCGAGCATGAAGCACCGACAGTTTCATCAGCGTGTCTTGAATCAAAGTTGGTGCCGGTTTGTTATGGGATGCGGTACAGATGATCCGCTGTGTGCCAGTGTACAGTTGTTCGACCAACGTATAGGCGGCTTTCAATTTCTTCCGCACATCTGACCCCAAGTAACCAATGCGTGTCCCTGAAATATCGTAAAGGGTTAAACCGGCAGCACTGTAAGAAGGCCGAGTCAATTCAGAAGTTAAACTGGCTTACCAAAGATAGCAGTGGTCATAGCATGCACGTGCCGCTTTATGCTGGTCAGTTCATCCGCCACCGGTTTTAGTGCGGCCTCGGCATCCTCTGCTCGTTTGATTAAAGCAGACTTTTCAGTGGCCCAATCCGCCTGCTTCTTCTTGAAGTTCTCCTTAAGCTGTTCCATGGCGCTTAAAGCGCTGGCTAATTCCTCTTTTGCTTTGGAGGTTTCAGCTTGTTGGGTTTTCAGGTTTTCTTGGAGATCGGCGACTTGGCTTTCTTTCGTCTTCAGCTCAGCCTGCATGCAGAAAGTTATATGCTTCAACAAAACGGTGCAAGGATTGAAGTACCAAGCACATAACAAGTTATGCACTTGGCACTTGGGGGCTAATGCATATTTGATCTTCAGATTTCACTTGATTATAAAGTCCCAAGCTCAATACAAGTATTCAACTTGGCACTTGGGGGCTAATGGCTATTTGCTCGTATATATTCTGACGCGGAAATTTCAATTACTTACAGTACCGGTTTAACTACGTTAAGTTGAACCGGCCCTTGGGGGCTACATCAGAAAATTTCAAAGTATTAAGATTTATATTAGTAAGTCCCGGTTTAAAGGAAGATTACAAATCGGCCCTTGGGGGCTAGGAGAGTCAGCACGAATTGAAGCATACAAGCAGGAAAGAGCATATGGAAGTTACCTCATATTTATCTTTCATCATATTAACCAGACCGGCTTCATAGTCACGACTGGTATATAGCCGGTTTAGGTAGCCGGAATGGATATCTTGGGCGTTCAGAGCAGCGTAAGTCGCCAGATCAGCATTCCACTTGCCATTGCTAAAGGCAGCGAATTCTTCCTTGGTAGTATGTTTGGACAAAGCGACAGGATTGCTTGGCTCAGTATGGCCAGTGCCAGTAATGACAACCTCATCGTCCTTGGAATCACCGGTTTGCACTGGGGCTGTTGGCTTGTCAGTAGGCTTTGCTGGACCGGTGGATTTCTCAATCCGGATGGAGCTTGTGGGCTGATTGACAGGGCTTGAGGCATCAATTGGTCTCTCTTCAGCAATAAGATCGTCGTCTTGCTGCGGTGGATCATTGGGTATATCCTCAAGAATAGCCGCCTCAAGATCTGGTGTCTTGCCCGGTTCAAGGACGGCATCTTCTTCGACCGCTTTGTCCAGGCGAGCCTTCTTGCTTGGCCTAGGTTTGGCCCTGAAAGGAATAACAAAATCAAATACAACATATGTTCCAAGGCGATGTGCTGCAAATAATATGATTAGTATAGCTTACCCAAGCACCGTTTTGAGCGGTGGCAGCTGAGTAGCCGATGACTCGCCAGAAGATGAGTGGGAAGTAACCTGGTAATCGGAGTCAGATGGATTAAGAGGTTGACGAAAGCAGCCGGCTTTAGGACAAGCATTGACAAGCAAATTAGAGACCTCTGAACGGCGTTTCCGAACCGGACTGTTCGGTAAACCGGCGGAGGTAACTACCTGGCCGCTGTGCCGGGTTGTGCGACGAGCTCGTGCTGTTGGGTCTTCATAAGAAATTTGGGATCCAAATAAGCAAGAGGATGAGAAAATTTAACTTTCTGGTTTGCCTGACGGATTTTTAGTGAAGGCAAAGGTTCTGAGTCGAAAGAGAGAATAATTACCTCTGCAGCATCAGCGTGGCTGGCTTCGGCATCATCCTGACAAATATTATCATCATCAATAAAACGCATGAAAAATAAGCCAAGTGAGTCAAGCTCTACCTCAAGGTCCGGATTATCCACATCATCATCAGGGGCCGGATTAGAGGATGCAGTGGTTCTTTTCCTGTGGGAAGTCTTCTTCACAGCTTTAGTCTTTTGCCGGGTTGCTCTTTCCAGTTTGTCTGGTTTTTCTGGTTTCTCCTGCGGCAGTTTCTTGCTCCAAAACGGATCATTGCCCTGATTACACAGACACTGATATTAAACAATGACCAGATATATCAATAACAGATTCAGCAAAAAGAAAAATCAAAGTCTTACAGCTGGCGGTTTGTTGGTGGCACAGAAGGGAAGCAGGCCGTTTTTAGCACATATGTGTTCCGGTTCAATCAGCATCTTATTCACAGCCTCTGTGATTTCTTCATCGGTGAGCTGGATTTTGGAGTGTTGCAGTGGGTCATCAACACTGCCAGTATACTCGCACATCAAACCGGAGCGCTGACTAAGGGGCAGTATGCTCCATGATATCCAACAGCGAGCGAGATCAACCCCTGTTAAACCGTTGGCCATAAAGGCTCTGAGCTTCGACAGTTGAGGAGCATATTTGCTTCTCTCCTGGGCAGTCAATCTTTGCGGAAAAGGGTGTGTATTGCTGAGCCGCTCCGGACGAAAACCAGGCAAGGGATTTTCACCAGCAGGGGAGGTGTCTTTGCAATAGAACCATGTCTGATTCCACTCTTTGGGGTGGCTGTGCAGTTTGGCGTGAGGGTATGTGACCTCTTTCCTTTTCTGGATCGCCACGCCACCCAACTCCGTATTGGAGCCGTCAGTGAACTCAGTACGGCGGTTTAGATGGAAAAGGTCTCTGAACAATTCCACTGTGGGCTCCTCTTGAAAGAACGCCTCACAGAGCACTTGGAAGTGACACATATTTGTAACAGAGTTTGGGCCAGTGTCTTGGGGATGGAGTTGGAAATCGGCTAAAACATCCCGGTAAAATTTAGAACCGGGCGGCATAAAGCCCCGGGCTAAGTGATCTACGAAAACAACGACCTCTCCTTCTTGAGGTGTGGGAGGGCATTCTTTGCCAGGAGCCCTCCAATGGATGGTATCTTTGCTACCTAAAGCGCCGATCAGGACTAAATCGTCCAGTTGAGCCTCTGTGACGCGAGAAGGAACCCAATTGCACTCATATACTTGCTTGGCCATAATGAAATCTACAAGGTAGAAAATCCCGGTTCAAAAATGAATTGATCAAGGTACATTGGTATGTGCAATGTTAAACCGGAGACAGGTCTATCTGAACTGAAGTTTTATGAAGCAACAACATCTGGCGGTTCAACAAGGGGACTAATGATATATACCGGTTTGACAAAAAAAAATTACAAGGTTAAACCGCCTGATCTAAGCATTTGAAACAGCTGAGATTGCAGATGGATAAGTATGCAGAAACAGATTTCACAAGATTTCTCTACAGCGATGGATCTGAAGCAAGTTCAGAAAAAAGATAAATATTCAGAGGTCCAAAAGGAGCAATACCAAATCAATGAGCAAGACGTACATATAGATCCATGGTTTTGAGATGTGTAAGTGAAGGCGAAGGGTAAACAACTACCATTGCACAGAATAAAGATTTGCGGAGTCATCTAAAGATCTATCGTATGAGCAAGAGGCAGACGATGAACACTAAAGAACTGTGAAACCCTAGGTCAGATCCGCGGGGGAAAGGATAGAAGATTTACCAGAGCTGAGGAAGACACGGAAGGTTGCCGCGATGCTCTGGTGCGCCCAGGTTGATGCAGCGGCCGAGGTTGATGCAGAGGTCGACGGCGGCAGCGGAGCTCCGAGGCTGGCGATGCGAGGAAGACGAGGAAGAAAGGCACGAAGGGGAGAAAAGAAATGACCCTTCGGTCCTATTTATAAGGCGAAAGAACAGGTGTCAGGCGCGACAATCAAGGGGCCACGAAACGGAGCTGTCGCCTCGATTTCCGCAGATCTATTAAACAAAGAAGCAGAATGGATAGCTTCGTTATGACAGGTGACGTCACTCCGGTTTACAACGATCAGAGAAGATGACATCATGGCGGTTTACCAATTTATAAGAAGATGCTGAAGATGAAGCTTTTGTTAAAGGATTGACATGAACCCGTTCAAATCAATCTGGGGCCTAATGTTGGGGATATTACTGCTGGGCGTAAACCGGCCTATCTGGGCCGGGTCAACTTCATCAGTAGTTCAAGAGTGCTAAAGCCCAAGAAGACAGATGAGGACCTAAGGCCCGTAGTCGGTTCAAGACTTGTAGCTGTAAACCGGTATTTGTATATAAACTTGTATTATAAGTTAGGAATAAGGAGAGACCAACTCGGATACGAATATCGACCGGTGTTGGGACTCTGTGAACCGACGGGCGTCACCCATGTATATAAGGGGACGACCCGGCGGAGGTTCAAGGACAGATAACAACTCGAGACATAGGCGAAGCTTGTTTGCTCCCTAGTCATCAAAACCCCATTAATTCCATCACAACTAGACGTAGGCTTTTACCTTCATTGAAGGGGCCGAACTAGTATAAACTCTCTTGCGTCCCTGTGTCCGCTTTAACCCCTTCAAGCTAACCTGTCGCAATGGCTCCACGACTAAGTCCTTTCTCTAGGACATCTGCCGTGACAAAACCACGACAGGAAGGAACTTCGGTAACACATCCTCGTCTCCACCGACTCCACTTGTGGTTATCTCTTCCCTTTACTTTGTGCAAGCTGTTGTTGTGTTGTATCGTTTTCTTGCACTTGTTGTTGTTGTTGTTTTCATCATATAGGTTGCTCACCTAGTTGCACATCTAAACAACCTATTTGTTGCTAAACCTAAGTTGTTAAGAAAAGCTAAAAATTGGTAGTTGCCTATTCACCCCCCCCCCCTCTAGTCAACCATATCGATCCTTTCACACTCCAAGTACGATCTACAGCGACACGTTCTTATTCCGCTGCAACTCGGTGACAGTAACGATCATGATCCCAACCCATCACGCATCTTCATATTGATCTTTGGTGTGTGTAGGCATGATTTTTTTTGTTTTCTACTAAGTTTCCCAATAGTTTCCTAAAGAAGTTCGTGTGGCCCCAAGTGCGATGAACCCAATGGCACTCTATTGTGATAATAGTGGTGATGTTGCTCAAGCAAAGGAACCAAGATCCCATGTGAAGACTAGACACATCGAGTGCAAGTATCACATTATTCAACATCACGTCGAGAAAGGTTTTGTAAAGGTCCTCAAGGTCCACATAGATTTGAATGTGTCAGACCCAATGACGAAGGCTTTGTTGGGAAACATAGCATGCAATTTCAAAAAATTCCTACGCTCATGCAAGATCTATCTAGGAGATGCATAGCAATGAGAGGGGGAGAGTGTGTCCACATACCCTCATAGACCGAAAGCGGAAGAGTTTGACAAGGCGGTTGATGTAGTCAAACTTCTTCTCATTTCGACCGATCAAGCACCGAACGTACGGCACCTCCGAGTTCTGCACATGTTCAGCTCGATGACATCCCTTGAACTCTTGATCCAGCAAATTGTCAAGGGAGAGTTTGGTCAGCACGACGGCATGGTGACAGTGATGATGAAGTGATCTGCGCAGGGCTTCGCCTAAGCACTACGACAATATGACTGGAGGTGTAAACTATGGAGGGGGGCGCCGCACACGGCTAACAATCGTTGTTGTCTCTTCTAGTGGTGCCCCACCCCACATATATATAGGCTGGAGGGGAGGAGAGGCAGCCAAGGGGCGCCCCAAGTAGGAGGAATCCTACTTGGGTGCCTCCCAATTCAGCCCCCCCCCTTCCATATTCATCCGGAGGGGGAAGGAAGGAGGAGGAAGGAGAGAAGGAAGGGGGGGGGGCGAATTGCTCCCCTAGCTTTCTATTTCCCCTCTTCCCTTCCTCCTTATTTAGACCTACATGGGGCGCACCAGCCCTTTAGGGGCTGGTGTGTCCCCCTCTTGGCCCATTAAGGCCCATGTAGTTGCCAGGGGATGCCCAGAACCCCTTCCGGTGACCCGATATGTACCCGGTACCCCCGGAACACTTCCGGTGTCCAAATACCATCCTCTTGTATATGAATCTTTACCTCTCGACCATTTCGAGACTCCTCATCATGTCCGTGATCTCATCCGGGACTCCAAACAAAATTCGGTCACCAATCACATAACTCATATAATACAAAATCGTCATCGAACGTTAAGCGTGCGGACCCTACGGGTTCGAGAACTATGTAGACACGATCGAGACACCTTTCCGATCAATAACCAATAGCGGAACCTGGATGCTCATATTGGTTCCTACATATTCTACGAAGATCTTTATCGGTCAAACCGTAATGACAACATACGTCATTCCCTTTGTCATCGGTATGTTACTTGCCCGAGATTCAATTGTGGTATCTTCATACCTGGTTCAATCTCGTTACCGGCAAGTCTCTTTACTCGTTCCGTAATGCATCATCCCGCAACTAACTCATTAGTCACATTGCTTGCAAGGCTTATTATGTTGTGCATTACCGAGAGGGCCCAGAGATACCTCTCCGATACTTGGAGTGACAAATCCTAATCTCGACCTATGCCAACCCAACAAACACCTTCAGAGATACCTGTAGAGCATCTTTATAATCACCCAGTTATGTTGTGATGTTTGATAGCACACAAGGTATTCCTCCGATATTCGGGGGTTGCATAATCTCATAGTCAAAGGAATATGTATATGACATGAAGAAAGCAATAGCAACAAAACTTAACGATCATTATGCTAAGATAACGGATGGGTCTTGTCCATCACATCATTCTCCTAATGATGTGATCCCGTTCATCAAATGATAACTCATGTCTATGGTTAGGAAACTTAACCATCTTTGATTAACGAGCTAATCTAGTAGAGGCTTACTAGGGACACTGTGTTTTGTCTATGTATCCACACATGAATAATAAACATTTATCATATGATATAAGGAAATATAAAATAACAACTTTATTATTGCCTCTAGGGCATATTTCCTTCAGGCTCTACCATGAGCAAAGCATGAGTAACACCGAATAGCCATAGGTATTAAAGAGACTATGTAAACTAGATTATTGACTCTACTACAAGTGGGAGACTGTTGGAAATATGCCCTAGAGGCAATAATATTGTATTAATATATTTCTATTTTCATAATTGAGATTTTTTATTTCATGCTATAACTGCTGTGATTCTGGAATATGTGATTTAGTGGAAAACTCATACGCACGTGTGGAATGATAAATGCTACAGTATAGGTTCCCTATCTTGCCTCTAAGACTGGCTCAAGTGTTGTTGGTGATCATGTTTTTTAGATCTCGGGATATCATTAAGTGTAACAATAATCCTGAAACAACATTGAGAGTATGACGTTAGAAGAACAATCATACTAAATCAACCCAATCTTGTTTGTTATACTTTGAGATAATATTGCCTGAAATCAATTGTCATAACATGGAGTGTTAGCATGTGTTTTAGTTCCTCGGACCATGAGAGTATCTTAGTCACTTCCTACTGTACGGTGGACTTTGGGATTGCTCAAACATCATCAGTAACATGGTGATCATAATGACAACTTACGTGTTCATCGAAAAGTTTGACAAGGGACTAGATAGCTCGAGAGTGGGATTTGCTCCTCCGATGATGGAGAGATATTCTTAGGGCCCTCTCGGTGTGAAGGCATCCATCATTGTTTGGCCAGACACATGTGACTATGCCACGGGGATACCGGAACACTTCAACGAGAAAGAAGAACAAGATCGACAATGGGATCAATGGTATAATGAGCATCTACATGATTCAGGAGGATACCAATGCACCCCGGGTTTTCTAAAGTATTGTGAAGCAAAGGGAATATAACATAATAACCAAAGGTTTACTCGAAGGCCATTCATGTAATCATAGGGATTGATATGGATGTCCATGGTTCCCCTATCGGTCATTGAACGAAGGGGCTCCGTTCGTGTCTATGATTTACTGAACCTACGGGGTCACAAGATTAAGGAAATCATGGTATGTTGTGTGTTAGTGGGATGAGAGTATCGAGGATTTATTTGTGAAATTATTTCATTAATATTGGGAATAGTTCTGAGAGGAACCAGAAGCGTTTTGGGATCACCTAAAGGGATTCGGAGTTTATCGGGCAATATCGGGTATTACCTATAATTAATATACATGTGAAAAATATTTCCTGAGATGTTAAATCTACCTATTATTATATATATAAAGTAGCTTATGGGTTAACCAGAAAAACTTAAATAATCTAGAAAATCCTGTAAAAATTATAAACATCTGACCATTATTTTTTACATAAAAAACCACAACATTTAGATCTACTATAAATTATATATAAAAAGTAGTTTATGGGCTAACTAGAAAAAGTTAAATAATCAAGAAAATCCTGTAAAAATTAGAAACATCTGACCATTAATTTTCTACATAAAAAACCACAACCTTTGGATCTACAATAAATTATGTATAAATAGTAGTTTATGGGCTAACCAGAAAAAGTTAAATAATCTAGAAAATCCTGTAAAAACTAGAAACATCTGACCATTAATTTTTTACATCAAAAAACCCCCAACCTTTAGATCTACTTTAAATTTGAAGAAATTACCCAACAATGCCATTACGTTAAAACATGCAATTCATACCCTAAGAAAAGTGCCCTCCTCAAATTATAACCAGGATAGTTGGATGCGACTAAAGGAAAAAATAAGGTTGTAGGTGTATTACAATTGATGAGCCACCGCCTCTTCTTTGAGCGAGCAAAAGGAGACGATAGACCCAGTTATCCTTCCAATCTCATCACCGTTGATTCATTAGGCCAACTCCAACACACGACCCCATCTGAACGTCCGTTTTGTCCGGATTTCATCCATTTGGGGTGGGAATGGGGAGGTGGTTGTCCGTATCGGGTCGGGCTGGTGTCGAGGCGCCCAACGCGCGGCCCCAACCGCAACTTGTCCGTGGTGGACAAAGGAAAAAACAACAAATACAAAAGCAAAATAAGGCATTTTAAACATAGCTAAGAAACTTAAAAACATATTTAAAAGTCCGCCGGCCTCACGGCCCAACCACATCACTACATTAAATGAAAAAAAGAAAGCAAAAGATAAGTGGTCGCCCCGTGCACCATAGAAGACCTCGCCATCATCGTTGATGCCGTCGCAGCGGCCGTCTTCAGGTGCCACCATTCTCGTTGTCGCTCGTGAGGTCGATGTATGGTGGGGTGTCTAGAGGGTGCGGCGGCGGCCCCAGATTGGGCCAGGGGCGTACTGTGTAGGCGGCGGTGGAGGCCACGACATTGGCTCTGGGGGTGGCGACCACGACGCCAGTGCACGCTCTACCGCGGGCTCCGCCTTGACCACCTCCTTGGCCTCCTGCTTGATGTCCACCTCTGGGATGTAGACGTCTCTGTAGGCCAAGAGCTCAAGCATGAACTGCAGGCCCTGCCACTCCTCCTCCTGCTAGCGCGTGTACTCCCTCTCGGAGTCCTCCATGATGACCTACAGGAGCCGTTCCTCCTCCTCGACCGTCATGGTGGGAGGTTTCAATGGTGGTGGCGATGGGGAGGGATACGGCGTCAGCGTCAGGCCATGGATCCGCGTGCGACCGCGAATGCTTGGTGGGCTCGGCACGCGCGCACAATGAGACACGCGGGGCGGGCTCCCATGACTGACGAAAATGGTGGTGCGACACGTGTCGTGCTTGAAAGAACATGTAGTGCCCCCATGTTTGGTTTTGGTAATTGTTGACAATCTCTATGGACTAATGGTTGCCTTGAGTTATATTTGAAGGATTTGTCCATAGGCTTGTCTTGAAGTCCATGTGTTGGTTTCAAGGAGCTTATGTGTTGGCCAAGGTGCTATTCAAGGAATTATCCAAAGATTGGTCATGTAAGAGTTGAGCTTATTGCAAGCATGTCTTGAAGAAGAAGATTGTGTGATCATTCTTGTTTACCTTCAAGGCATCATCCAAATGAAGAGAGTTGGAAAGATTCAAGGTATGTTTTCATGGGCTTGCGTCAAGAGGAAGATATCATACAACCCATGGAGAGGATGACATCAAGTGGTGATCTTCATCAAGACTGTGGTGTGCAAGGTCAAGTGGAGCATCACGAAAATATCAAGTGCTTGAAGCTTGCTATCCATTGTGGTGTCAATGGACTTGTGAAGATGTGCCAAAGAGTGGCTCACCAATAGTGGAGTATGGGGGAGCATTCCATTAGTCTTCATCAAGCCAACGCAATCAAGAAAGGTGGTCCAACTTGAGGGAGTCAAGATCATCATCATCTAGCTCAAATGGACTATGTGCAAGGCAAAGGTTTGCCCCTGATAGGTTTTCTATTTTGCCGGTCTCATGGTGGTAGTTGGGAGACCGGGTTATAGGATCGATTGTCGTATTATCAAGAGGGGCTCTCGATGAGTAGCTTGATCGTATCATTCATAGAGAGCTCAAACCATTGCATCCTTGCATCATATTTATTGGTTCTTGTTTGGTTCTTCTGCTTGTGAGATTTGGAGCTTATGGTCATCTTGATGACAAGCTCGAGTTCATCGAAAACAGAGTTCACATGCATCTTCTATGATGTTTTTGATTTTGGAGGTTATGCCGGTTCTTCTCTGTTGGAGGTTTCACTCCTCTATTTGTTAGGCATACCTCCCCTGCCTCTTCTTATTGTTACCTATTGTTGCTTGGATAGTACTAGTCGTTATCTATCCAACAAGTTTGAGTTTGTTGATTTCGAAGCCCATTTGCAAAAGTTGTGACTGTTTCGGTCCTACTTGTTTCTTCTGTTTTTCTTGAGCTATTTTGCGGCACCCAAGCGGTAGTATCGCTCAGTACCACGGTAGTACCGCTTGCGGTACTTCCGTTATGGACTACCGCAGCCACAACCGCTTGGGAAACGTCTTATGTGCATGTTTCTGTTGCCTGTTTTCTCTAAGCAGTAGTAGTACCGCTCAAGCGGTAGTACCGCTTGTGCTTCAATGCTTGTGCTTGTTTCTGTTGCCTATTTTCCCTAAGCGGTAGTAGAGTGGTATAAGAGTGGTAGTACCGCTCAAGTGGTAGTACTGCTCCCCAGAGCGGTACTACCTCTCTGGCAGATCTACTATTCGTGTTTTCTGCCTCGTTGGGCTGTTTTGGCCGTGCTAAGCGGTAGTACCGTTCCTCCAGGCGGTAGTACCGCTTGTGCACGACCTGAGCACATAACGGTTGGATTCGGGGGGTCCTATAAAAGGGGGTCTTCTTCCCCGTTGAACCTTATCATTTGAGCTCACATTTACCCC